>NC_133662.1:247162474-247434615 GCF_037893015.1 Macrotis lagotis | reverse complement strand
CAATTGTAGTAGATTCAAAAATACTAGACCCTAGGCAAGTCACTTCCCTCTGCTACCTCAGTTTCCTTATTGGTAAAATGAACTGGAGAAGACAAAGGTAAACCACTCCAGTTTCTTTGCCAAGAAAACCCCAAATGGGAACATGAAGAAGAAAAAAAGGGAACAGTTTAAGAGAACTACCAAACAAAGGTTTCAAAAACTGTTTTTTAACATGAGATCCTTAAGATAGAATGTTTTTTGGCTCTAGACATACCTTCTCCTCCTGCCTAATATTCCCTCCTTTTTCTAGAAACTTCTGCATCTAGAATCTTCCATGCCACAGCTAGACCAGCCCATGCACATCCATAACCACTTTTCCAATCCATCATCCCTCCATCACATCTCAGAACAGGGAAACTAATCAGCCATCCCTGAGAGAGCAGTAAGCCTCCCTTTTCCCTTGTCCAGTCTCTGGCCCTGGGAGCTGAGCTGTCTTGGGATGATGGTGACAAGGATCCCAGCAATTTCTTTGCTTTACTAGGAGCAGCTACAAAAGTTTGATAGGACCTTGTGCACTGTTCTTAGAAGGTGAACTTTTCAGAACCAGTGTCAGCCCTGTTTCTCTTACTGTGAAGTAAAGACCACCCTCAAGGCAAGGGGAGGGAAGGAACAATCTCTGTAGTTTTATTGTGATCACCTATGACCACCCACTAATGCCAGGTCTTATGCTTTCTTTTATCTAGAGGCAGTATGGTTTAGTAGAAAGAGCACCAAAATCAGAGACAGGTCCTGGGTCCAAGTCTTGGCTTTGCCATTGACTACTAATAACTTTGGGGAAGTCATTTAACTTCTCTAGGCCTCAGTTCCTTCATCTGTAAAATAGGAGGTTGGACTAGAGATGAAGAGAGCTTGCCAGCTCTCATTTGGTGAGTCTGTGATCTAATCAAAACTTAGTATTTTGGCAGAGCCAAGATAATAATAGAGTAACAAAAAGAATAGCTAAGTTCCCCTCCCAACCCTCACAACTCTAAAGAGATCCTGGTGGAGAAACCTAAGGGGGAAAATGACAGTGAGGCATTTGTCCAGGAAAGAGATAGGGGGTCTGCAAGCCCTGGGGACCAGATCTGACCAAGAGTATAGGTCCCACGATGTATGACCTGCATTATATTACCTGATATTTTAGATGGGGGAAGGAAAGGCAGGAGTGAGAAAACTACAAAATAAAGGCTGAAAATTATTTTTCCATATATTTGGAAAAATATTTTTTTTTTTTTAAAAATGTATGTCACAGAGCACTCCAATGCAGGAAAAGCATAGGCACCCTGGGCAAGAAGTTCAAGAGTCAACCTGGGGCACCATAAGCTCACACAGGGAGAGAAAGAGGGTCCACTAGCAGCTGTCTTGCCCACTAATCAGTTCTAGGTCACAGTTCCAGGGCAGAATGAAGAGCGGACTTAGGCTATATCCTGCTCACCAAGCAAGGAGTAATATCAAACCCAGGAGCAAGGTCTCTGGTCCAGCTTCTAGCTCATCTGCTGCCCACAAAGGAATAACCAGAGAAGGCTGGTGAGAGTATCCGTGTTGCTCAGATCCAAACTCAGGTCAGGAACTTGCAGACCTCAGAGGAGGGGAGAGGAGGGGTCCAACTTTGCCCTGGAGCAGCCCATTTAATTAGCACTGAAAGCTTGCAGGTGCCTATCCTGAGTTGTCCTTGAGAGCTCATTACTCTAAGAAAGCAGCAACATCACCATCCTAAACCTTCTCTCCAGAAGGGCTCATTTGCCTAGCCCTACCATCACACCTGAAGCCAGAAAGTAGGCTAGAAGAATAAGCAAATAAAAAAAAGAATCCCACCCAAAAAATGATAGTAACTAGAACAATCAAAGGAAAAGAATGAATCCAAGATAGTACAAGCAAAGCCTCATAGGAAAATATGGCTTGGACATAAATTCAATTACAATTCCTTGAAGAGGTAAAACAAGAGATTTTGGGGGGTTTTAAGGTTATAAATGCTTTTTTTTTTAGAAATGGTATGAGCATGCTCAAAGAAAAAAAAATTAAAAAGGAATGGAACCAGGGAAGAAGGAATTGGAAAGATAATTAATAGTGTGGCATAAGAGGTACAAAGCCTTAATGAAGTAACAAACCTGAAAATGAAAATGAATCAAATAGATAACAAGAAATATTAAAACAAAGTCAAAAGACTGAAAAATTACAAGAAAGTTTAAATTGTTTTACAGTGAAAACAACTAACTTGAAAAACAGATTAAGGAAAAAAATATTCACTAATCATTGGATGACTTGAAATGCATGACCAAAACGAGAGCCTAGACATCCTATTTCAAGAAATCTCAAGAGAAACTTGCCTAGATCTCTCAGAAACAAGGTGTAACATGGAAACAGAAAGAACCCACCAATTCTGAAAGAAATTCCAAAAAGAAAATACTCGGGAATATCAGAGCCAAAATCTAGAACTTCCAGGCCAAAGAAAAATGCTTCAAGTAACAAGCAAAGGAGTGGAGAGCTTGGACTATAACCCCCAAAACAGTATATTACAGGGAGGAAAATGGCTCTTTGAATGAAATAAAGAATTTTCAAGCACTCTTGTGTAAAAAAAAAAAAAAAAAAGAACAGAGTTGGCAGAGAAACTTTGAAATTCAAATATGAGTTACAAAAAAAATAGAAAGGTAAATATAAACATTCATTAGGAACTAAACAAGTATTCTCAGGAGAGAAGACTCCTCTGAAGCCTATCAATCATGACCAGTGATCATGGGGAAGTTTTTGATCTTAAAAGAAAAAAAAGGGGCGGCTAGGTGCCCCAGTGGATAGAGCACTGGTCCTGGAGTCAGGAGTACCTGAGTTGAAATCTGGCCTCAGACACTTAATAATTACCTAGCTGTGTGGCCTTGGGCAAGCCACTTAACCCCATTTGCCTTGCAAAAACCTTAAAAAAAAAAAAAGAGGGAAAGTACATACTATGGGAGAAGAAAAAGGAAGTTTAAGTTTATACAAAAATAGAAAGGAATTAGGGGGATCAGATGACCTTTGAACCTCACTTTCATCTTAAGTGGTCAAAGAAGGAAAGAATAGACAGAGCTAGACAAACTGGCTGCACTCTGTCTACTACACCACTAGCTGACTATGGACAACAGGGAAATTTGCTTTGCTTAATTACACATTTGTTTTTCTTGTGATATCAATTTAAGTGGAGAAAAGAGAGAAAAGAATTTTTGTTAGTAGAAAAAATATCCAATTAAAATAAATTAATTAAACCAGTACCATTACTATTTGGAAAATGATTGGGTAATCAGCTTCATTAGTCTCTGGAGCTGTGCCCCATGACAGCTAGAACAGACCAAGATAGTATTTAGAAAACTATGTAGAACTGTGTCTACTCTCCAGTCTCTCAGAATAGGGGACATCCAGACAAACATAAAGCCAATACAGAGCAAGAATTAAGAATTCCTCACCTCTTGTAAATTGAATCTAACAGTTTAAATTGTGGTTACAGTAACTGCTGTACTATCTTACAAAAATCTACTTGGAAAAGTGTGGATAGATTGGAAAATGGATCCTACTAATCCACAGCTCCCTCATGAAATGAAGGGATTTTCAAACTTGAATATTTGACATGAAAAATGTCTGCAGCATTTTCATGGAGAATTATAAAATTCTCTAGACTCAAAAACTTAAGACAGAATTACTTTTAATTTAAATGAAATGGAGCACTATGTAAATGTCCAGCACTATGCCTACACAGTGAAAGAAAGGAAAAAGAAGTACCCCAGATGTATAAACAGCACAAAGACCAGGAATGGCAAAGGATAAGACAGTGAGGAAGCAAGAAGCAGACCACAAGACCCTTCATCCAATGGTCAAGAGGACAATGAGGCTGGAAAGGGAGCCAGCCGAGGAGGAGGGTGAAGGGATCAGACTTCATTCTGCTCACAGGGCAGGGTTCTCCATGGAGGTAGTAAAGGGGAATGAAGAACAAATATGTGTCTTAAGAAGACTGAACTGGTAGCAGGGAATAGTTAGACTGAAGGTGAAGGCACTTTAGTCAGGAAGATGGGGATGAAATGCTAGAAACTGAAATTCAGATAGTCAGAGTGGAACAAACCTTAAGATGAATTTGAGAGACATTAAATGGAAGAATGGAATAGGATCTAGTGTCTAACTGAATGCATAGAAGTGATAAGCTGAGGGGGCGGCTAGGTGGCATAGAGGATAAAGCACCGGCCCTGGAGTCAGGAGTACCTGGGTTCAAATCTGGTCTCAGACACTTAATAATTTCCTAGCTGTGTGGCCTTGAGCAAGCCACTTAACCCCATTTGCCTTGCAAAAACCTAAAAAAAAAAAGTGATAAACTGAGACAGGGAGAAGTCAAATAGCTTTACTTGACAGAGAGGAGAGTAAATGTGTCATCTTAGGACAATGAGGAGAAGGGGTGGGGTGAGAGATAAACTGCAAAATCAAATAAATAATAACAAGGAATATTTCCAAAAGTATCAGTGAACAACAGTATAGATGATGGATTCTTTCCAAAGAGCCCAGCTTGAGTTTCTTGAGTCTGAACCAATTTTTCACATGAACAAGTGACTTTTCAGGCTCTTAGAAAAGATAGGTAGGCTCTCATCCCTACCATGAAAAAAAAAAAAGATCTGAAAAATCCCTAGAGCAAAAGAAAGGACCCTTATATACAAAATCCTTGGAATAGTAAATTGGAAAAATATTAATGTCTGCTCCCTAAATCTCCAAGGAATAAACTTATTTAAAACAAAAATAGAAAACTCAAGGTTTCCATCAACTATCTAACCAAAGAGAAAAAAAAGTCAAAATGCCCCTTACAAAATGAGTCACTGTTTTATGTATAATCAGAAATAGCTAAAAATGAACTTATAAATCAGACTATTATTTAGGTAACTAAGTACAGGTGTCTGTAGATATATGGCAACATAATGGAAAATGTGACAAGAAATTTTCAGTGAAATAAATAAATCAGTTTTTATTATGTATTAGTTTTAAGCATTTGACTCAAAGCAAAATTCAGCCCTGAAGCAAAAGTTGGCTCTCATAGGTCCATCAGTATTATATAATACTCCATGACAAATACAAGGTTGATTTCAAGTAATAAGTTCAAAATATATAGTGTCATAAAGAATTTCCTATATAAGATTCAAATCAGAGAAAGATTTCCTACTTATGATGAAGTTTCTTTCTGTATGTTCCTATGTGTGTAGAACAAATGAGAGACTGAAAAATTCTGAAATTAGTACTGTTTGCCAGAAATATTCCTATTAGATATATACCACAAAGAGATCAAAGAAGTGCAGCTAGGTGGTGCAGTGGACAGAGCACCAGCCTTGGAGTCAAGATGACCTGAGACCAAATTCGACTTCAGACACTTAATAATTACCTAGCTGTGTGACCTTGGGCAAGTCACTTAACCCCACTGCCTTGCAAAAACCACACAAATAAATAAATAAATATTGAGATCAAAGAAAGAGGAAAAATATCCATATACATAAAAATATTCATAGCAGCTTTTGTTGTGGCAAAGAATTGGAAACTGAGAAGATGTCCATCAACTGGGGAATGGCTGAGCAAGTAATGGTCTATGAATATAAGGGAATACAGCCAGAAGAAATGGTAGAAAGGAGGTTTCAGGAAAACCTAGAAAGATTTGTGTGAACTGAGGTGGAATGAAGTAAGCAGAATCAGGAGCACAATTTATACAATACAACAATAACGTGAAAACAAACTTTGAGAAACTGAAAAGCTTACTAATGCAGTGACTGACCCTGATTAGAGTTGATGATGAAGCAGGCTACTCCCCTCCTGAGAGAAAAAGAATAAAATCAAGATACGGATACATGTTTTATACATGACCTATGGAAGAATTTAATCTGCTTGACAATGTAATTTGTATCTGTTACAAGAGTTTGTTTTGTCTCCAGTGGAAGGGGATAAGGAGAAAAAATAGCTTTTCATTCACTGAAAAAAAAAATTAATATAATTTCTAACTTGTTACTATCAATTAGAAAATCTTCATTTTTCTTTTATATATGTGACTTTCTGCACTTTTCAGATCAATGCAAGGAATGAGCCTTACTGAGGGCTGCCTGAAGAGGTTTGTGGGCCATCCAGACAATTCATGGAAGTTCCTGAAGGCTGAACTGGAGCATCAGCAGGTAAGATTGAGCAAGAGCCTCCCCCATGTCAGCCCCAGGACTGTACAGAAAGGTCAATGAGGAAAGTTCCTTCAGTGGACAGGGTTTCAGCTAAGTTGGGGAAGCAGGTCAGGTTGATATATAGTTATGTATAAAATAACCACAAGGACCCACACAGGCCTGAAGGGTGATAAGTTACACTCCTGTTCCTTATCTAGCTCAATCCCTCCCTTACCCCCCCCAAGATCAAAGTCTTGGTCAAGTATTTGATGCCTACCCCATCTTGCTTAAATCCCACTGTGGCTAGATAGTTGGGCCCAACTTCCATATGTAACAGCACCTTCTAAAGGCTTTACTGCTTTCCAGGCAATCCACCTGTCCATCAGGCTCCTGGCCTTGAGGACTTAATTGCTCCACATTCTCTGCCACTGTTTGAAATGGAACATCACAATCAGCTACACTCCACACCCAGAGCAGAAAGTTCAACCTGTGCTAGGGACCTTGCTCAACTTCCATCCCTATTCACAGCCCTACAAGAGACCAGCAGAACCAAATAATCATAATAACAAATAAGTCAAACCCAATTCTTCAGAACCCTCTCTCCATTGCACCATGGCATCCCCAATCTGCCACAAAATCAAACTACAGATATTTCTTAAAAGGGTATAGTCTGGGGTGGCTAGGTGGCGCAGTGGATAGAGCACCAACCCTGGAGTCAGGAGTACCTGAGTTCAATTCCAGCCTCAGACACTTAATAATTACCTAGCTGTGTGGCCTTGGGCAAGCCACTTAACCCCATTGCCTTGCAAAAACTTAAATAAAAAAAACAAACAAACAAACCCTAAAAAAAAGGGTATAGTCTGGAGGGGGAGAAAAGGCAGGCTGTCTTGAAATGGGTGATACATTGGAGACCAAAGGACTTGGGCTCAAATGTGATCTGTTATTTAAAGATTTAAGGCAAGTCACTTGTCTTTTGGGGAACTTGGTCTCCTGGGCTGTGAAATGAGAAGTGAGATGACCCCTTCTGTCTCTTTCAGTCCTCAATCTATAGACACCCAAATAAGAGGAACTTTGTAAGATCACAGGCACAGAAAAACATTAAATTTGGAGTCAATGAGTCCAGAGCTCCCATTTTAAAGATGAAAAAATGGAGGCAGAGAGGTGAAGTAATTTGTATAAGGTCACAAAGGCTGAGACAAAGTTCAAATCTAGTAATAATGACTCAAAGACCAGCAATCTATCCACTGCCACCACACTGTCTCTTTATCTTCCAGAACAGGAAACAAAATCATTTTATAATCACAAAATGAATGCTCATCTAAATTCATTTTAAAATATAATTGTTAAAATTCTTTTTTAAGAAATAAACATATTTGGATGGTTCTAGTTTTTAGAAGTATAATAAGTGTATAACTGTCATCAGAATGAATAATTCTGTCTTCTAAGTAATTAGATGTAGAAATCATATCTTCATACAATGTTTGAAAATTGAGATTACTCAACTAACCAATCTTTAGGGTCCCATTCACTTTTCAGATGTGATTAAGAAACCAGACACCAAGAACAATGAACCATCTTTGGATCGTTTGCTGGGTCAGTGTCTTATTGATCAATGTTCAGTAGCAAGATCAAGTCATGCCATGGGGAGGTGGGGGGTGGAGGTGGGGGATAAGGGGGGAGGGGAGATGGAAGAAAGCAAACAATCATCAGTTCATTCATCTACATCATCCACAATCCATTTCAGGGTTATCATTTCTGTCCACCAAGAACTGGACATAGTAGCAGCTGTTTCCTTCGTAGCACAAAAAAAGCCTATGGGAATCAAGGCAGACATTGATTCTGTTTCATTCCCACTTCTGCACAGACAAGAAGGGACTAGTGAGTATGGTGGGAGAAAGAAGGTGATTCTGAGTTAAGGAATCAAGGCTCTAGGGTTGCCTTAGGCAAGTCTCAGCCTCTCTAGACTTCAGTTTCTTCATCTGGAAAACAAGAAAGCTGGCTTAAATGATGGCTAAAGAACATTCTTCTCCCAAAGGTGTTTTTATTTCAGACAGTAAATGTTTATATGGAACATGAAAATATACAGTCTGAAGTGCTACGATACTAACTAAACCCAATATTTTGAGTTTATCTTGTTAAAACTTTGTCATTTTAGTTTTTTTAAGGATAAATTTTATAGCATTAAAAATAATTTAGATTTTTTTAAAAAGATGCTTATTTTGTTTTTTATAAAACCAAAGACATAAAATAGTGTATACTCTGATAAAAATTACTATGAAAACTGAAAAGCTGTCTGGCAGGAATTAAACTTGGGCCAAAATCTTACACCATATTCTATAATAAATTCTAAATGGATATACAACATGATTATTAAAAATCTTATTTAAAAAATTCAGAAGAGAAGATTATATACCTCTCACAGCTCCAGGTAAGAGATATATTCTTGCCCAAAGGATTGAGTTGATTTAAAAAGATGAAAAGGTTAATTCAGCTTATATAAAACTGAAAAACTTTTGCACAAAGAAAGATTAATGAAACAGTCAAATGGAAAAAAATATATATTTGTATTAAATTTCTCAGATAAAGGTTTGATATCTAAAATTTTTAATATAAACAATAGACAGAAAGGCAGACAGATAAATGAATAAAAGTTATTCTTTAAAATAGATAAAGGAAAAAGAATATAAAGAAATAATTCTTGAAATAATTATAAAATATTAATAGTATCAAAAAATTCAAAATTACTAATAATGAGAGAAATACAAATCAAATCTACTCTGAAAGATATTGATCTTAGACCAGAAAATTGGTAGATGTACCAAGATAGGAATGGTCAATATGGAGAAATTAAGAAAAGACATGCACATATTTTTGTTTGGAAGAATAGAATCAGTAATTCCATTTTGGAAAACAATTTGTAATCATGCAAATACTTTCATAATTTCTAAACCAGAAATTCTACTACTAGATATACAGTCTAAAGAGGTTACTGATAGAAGAAAGTACCCACATATACCAAAATACTTATAGCAACACCTTTTGTAGTTCTCTATACTCTAGAAACATCCATTTGGAAGCCATATAGATATAGTAGAGGCTTAAGGGCAGTGGGCTACTGTAAGAATCTGAGTAAGAGGTTATGAGATCAAGAACTGTTGTGGTGACCATGTGAGATGAGAGAGGAGACATATGCCAAAGATGTAGAATCAGTAAGACTTATCAACTGATGGATATGTAGAAGGCAGAGAGTCAAGAAATAAGAATGACTTCAAGGTTACAAACTAGGATGAGTGGAGAGGTGATAGTGCCCTCAATATAAATAGGGAAGTTGGGGTTTTTTTTTAAAGTGAATTTAGGAAGGAATATAATATGTTCTGTTTAGATTTTAAGATTATTCTTAAATAAATTAAATATATAGATTATATATTTATGTAGAATATATAAATTATATATAAAATATAAATATATTTTACACACACACACACACACACACACACACCACGGAATATAGATTATTCAGATAGAAATATCCAGTGGCAGCTGATGACCTTGAACTTAAGAGAAGGAAAGACTGTCAGATATATAGATTTTCAAGTCACTTGAATACAGATGGTGATTGAACCCAGTGCAGCAAAAGAAATCACCAAAAAGAAACTAAAGAGAGAGAAGAGAAGGCCCAGGACAAAGTCCTGAGGCATATAAGGAGAGAAAAGTAGGAACCAACATGGATTATAACCCAGAGAAAATAGTGTCATAAAGACCCCTAGAGAAAAAAAGGGTCTAATAAAAGAGCATGTGAGTACAGTGCCAAATATAGCAGAGTTCAAAAAAGGAAGAAGACTTTAAAAAGTGTTAAGATTTGGTAATTATAATGTTGATAACTTGGGAGAGAACAATTTTGATTGAAAGATGAGATTAACATTATTTATTTGAGAAATGAAAATTAAGGCATCTCTGAGATACCACCTCACACCTCTCAGACTGGCCAATATGACTAGAAAGGACAATGATCAATGTTGGAAGGGATGCAGGAAATCTGGGACACTAATACATTATTGGTGGAGCTGTGAACTCATCCAACCTTTCTGGAGAGCAATTTGGGACTATGCCCAAGGGCAACAAAACTGTGCATACCCTTTTATCTAGCAATATCACTACTGGGTCTATATGCTAAAGAAATTATGAAAAAGGGTAAAAACATCACTTGTACAAAAATATTTATAGCAGCCCTGTTTGTGGTGGCAAAAAAATGGAAATTAAGTGAATGTCCTTCAATTGGGGAATAGCTTAACATACTGTGGTATATGTATGTCATGGAAAACTATTGTTCTATTAGAAACCAGGAGGGATGGGAATTCAGGGAAGCCTGGAAAGATTTTCATGAACTGATGCTGAGCAAGATGAGCAGAACCAGAAAAACACTGTACACCCTAACAGCAACATGGGGGCAATGATCAACTTGATGGACTTGCTCATTCCATCAGTGCAACAACCAGGAACAATTTGGGGCTATCCGCAATGTAGAATATCATCTGTATCCAGAGGAAGAATAATGGACTTTGAACAAAGACCAAAGACTATTACTGTCAAATTAGAAAAAAAGGTTATCTTATATAATTTTACTATCTCATACTTTATTTTTTCTTCCTTAAGGATATGATTCCTCTGTCATCACATTCAACTGAGATCAATGTATAACATGGAACCAATGTAAAAACTGGCAGAATGCCTTCGGCGGGGAGGAGAGCAAGAATGGGGGAAAATCGTAAAAAATAAATAAATAAATAAAATCTTTCAAAAAAAAAGAAAAAAAAAAGAAAGATGAGATTAGACATTACAGCAGAAGAGACTTCCCAGAAATCTGCAAGAAGTGGAAACAGAGTTTAACAGTTTGTTTTTTTTTCTAAGAGTTTGGCTATGAAAAGAGTAGAGTTAAAGGATGATAGCTTGAAAGGATGGTAGAGCAAGCAAGGGTTGAGGCTAATTGTTTTAAGATAGTTAAGACTTGAACATGTTTAAGGCAAAGAATGAGCAATAGATAGAAATAGAAAGAGAAAAGATAACAATAAAGATAACAGAAAGAGGATCAACATGAGGGAAGTATGCTGAAATTAGGATCAAGGTGCAAATAGATTTGGTTGCATTTTGACAAACAGAATGACCACTTCATTAGAAATTAGGTCAAAATAATGTCAAAGGTTTTGAGATATAAAGTAGTACAGAAATCAAATTTATGCTTAATCTGTTGTACTGGAAATCATAGTAACTTCAATAAATTTTGTTAAATAAAAGTCAAGTCATTGTTCAGTTTCCTAAAAAGCTACAAGATTAACCTGAAGAAAACACAACTCAGTGCTTTCAGATGTGTAATGAATAGCTTCTAAAAATGAAATCCACAGTTCTCACTCAGTTGTGGAGAATATATATTGGGGTTATATGAAGTCATAAGAATATCATTTTTACAAGGTTAACAATTGATTAATCAAACCTGACTAGTGGCTTAAATCAATTTGGCTTAAATGTTTTGAATGAGACAGAGACACAGTGATTGATGGAAATTTCTGAAGTCACGATCTCTCTAACCATGTCTGCTCTACCAACTCTAATGGATAAATCAATGAATGACCGTAAGCAAGGGAGAAGATATAATCTACTTCATATTAACCAGGTTTTCCCAAGGCCAATCACACCCTGCCAGTTTCCGGATGGCTATCATTAAGGTAAACACGAAGTGGGCCAAAAGCTACCTGGCTCTTAAGTCCTCAGTATCATTTTGCTAACAGGGTGAGGTTAAGAAGTTGGCTGTCCATTTATCAAGACATTAATGCTAAGCAAAGATTTCTGCAGAGCTGAGCAATTACTTAAATTATAAGTAACATTTGTTCCACATGAAAGAAAAAATGATGCTCTGTGTTAATTAGCCTAAACATTCATTAACAACTCAAGGATGACAACTGAATGGTAACTGTGGTTAACAAAGTGAAACAATGTAGTTATGACTGGAAGGCTTTTGTCATCTGTCAGAAGTCAGCACACAATGTTGTGTGTTACTGTTCAGTCATTCGATCCTGTTCAATTCTTGGGCACCCGTGGACCTAGGCATGCAGACCCTCCTATTCTCCATGATCTCCCAAAGTCTATCCAAGCTCATGCTCATCGTTTCCATGTCACTATCTAGGCATCTCTCCCTCTGCCATTCTTTTCTTCTTTGCCTTCAATCTTTCCCAATATCAATGAGTCCTGCCTTCTCATTATGTGACCAAGTATTTAAGCTTCAGCTTCAATATTTGATCTTGGAGTGAATTAGAATTGGTTTCTTTAAGTATTGACTGACTTGATCTTGCTCTCCAAAGGGCTCCTAAAAGTCTCCTCTAGCACCACAATTTGCAAGCATCCATTCTGAGATAATCAGCCTTCCTCACAGTTCCATTTTCTGAGCCATACATTGCTATTGGAACCATGCAGACCTTTATCAACAAAATGATATCTCTGCTTTTTAGTATACTGTCTAGAGTTGTCATAACTTTTCTTTCAAGAAGCAAACACCTTCTAATTTCATGGCTGCAGTTGATCTTTGAACCTAAGAATATAAAATCTGATTCTGCTTCTATTTCTTCTTGCTCTATTTTCCAAGAAGGGATAGGACCAGTTTCCAAGACCTCAGTTTTTTGGAAGTTAAGCTTCATTACAGCTTTTGCCCTTTCCTTTTTCCACCCTCATCAAGAGGCTCTTTAATTCTTTTTTTTCATTTTCTGTCCTCAGAGTGGTATCATCTGCACATCTGAGACTGTTGATAGTTTTACTGGTGATCTTAATTCCAGTTTCTGATTCATCCAGCCTGGCATTTTATATGATGTCCTCTGCATATCAGCTAAATAAATAAGGTGACAATATACTCCTCTTCCCATCTGAAAACCAATCGTTCAGTTCTAACTCTTGTTTCTTGATCCACCGACAAGTTCCTCAGGAAACAAGTAAGATGATCTGGTATGTTTATCTCCTTGAGGACTCATCAAAATTCAAGGCTTTAGTGAAGTCACTGAAGCAGAAGAGGTGATTTTTCAGGAACTTCCTTGCTCACTCCATAATCCTACAAATGTTGGCATTCTGGTCTCTTCCAAGACTAGGCAGCTCTTCTGGTAATTTTCAGCTAACAGACTGCAGAAGCCAAGCTTGTAGAATCTTAACCTTGCTGGCATGTGAAAGGAGTGCAACTGTACAGAAATTTGAACTTCGTTGGTATTACCTTTCTTTAGGATTGGGATATATGGCTACTGTGAATTTTCCCAATTTTCTGGCATATTGAGTGAAATACTTTGAGGGTTTTAAAGTAGCTCATCTAGAATTCTGTCACCTCCACTAGTCCTACAGTTAGCAAGCTTTTTAGGGGTCACTTGACCTCATTCTCCAGGACATCTGGCACTAGACCAGTAACCACAGCATTGCATCATGCTTATTGGTGATATTAACATCTTCCTTGAATAGTTCCTCTGTGTATTCTTGCCACTTCTTAATCCCTTCTTCTTAAGTCCCTAACATTTTAGTCTTTTATCTTGTCCCTTTTTGAATGAAATATTCCCTGGATATCTCTAATTCTCTTGAAGAGTTCTCCTGTCTTTCCCATTCTACTGTTTTAATCTATTTATTTGCACTGTTCACTTAAGAGAACCTTCTTATCTCTTGTTAACCTCTAAAATTCTGTATATACATATCTTTCCCTTTCTTCTTTATCTTTTCACCTTCTTTTCTCAGCTATTTATAAAGTCTCATCAGAGAGTCATTTTGCTTTCTTGCTCTTCTTTTTCTTTAGAATGTTCTTTGTTGCTGCCTCCTGATAGTTGATAGTTCTTCAGGTACTTTATCTACCAAATATAATCCCTTAAATCGATTCATCACTTTCACTTTATATTTTTAAGGGATCTTATTTGGGTCAAACTTAGACAATGTGATGGTTTTTCCCTACTTTATTCAATTTAAAATTTGAATTTTGCAATACAAAGTTCACAATCTAAGCCACAGTCAGCTTCAGGTCTTGTTTTAACTGACTGTCTAGCACTTCTCCACCTTTGACTACAAAGTATATAAGCAATATGATTTCTATATTGACCATCTAGTGATGCCCATATGTAGAGTCACCTTATAGGCTATTGCAAAAGGGTGTTTGCTATGACCAACAAATTACCTTGAAAAACTCTATCATTCTCTATCCTGCTCCATTTTGTTCTCTTAAGTCAAATCTGCCCGCTATTCCAATTATTTTTTGATTTCCTATTTTAGCATTCCAATCCCCTATGATGAATCCAACATTTTTTTGGTGTAATTTTCTAGAAGATGTTGTAGGTCTCTTCAGAGTATAGATTTTAATTTCTGTAATAATAAACTGTTTGCCTGGGATCTGAACAGATATCAATTCTGTTATTTTTGAGATAATCCTCCAGTACTGTTTTTCTCACCCCTTTTCTTGACTTTGAGATCTACTCCATTTCTTCTATTGGATTCTTGCCCACAGATTTTCCTTTCATGACCAGACACACAAGTAGGCTTCCCAAAAAGTCACAGCAAATACTTTCACAAACTTCAAGATCTTCCATTTTGTTGGCACAAATAGTCTCTCCACATATTGTGAAACATTTTCATGAACTGTCATGGCCAAAATCTTTCCTCACATGGTGGCCAACTTTTAGTGGGAAGCATCTCTGAAGAAAGGCAGTCCAATTCACAGACAACTGTCTAACCTGAGACTAAGTTCAAGGGTAAGCAGATTGGCACTCTACTGGCATAACTCTATAGGGCCCTAGGGCCACTGAACACCATGATAACACCCTTAAGAGTGGGATTTTCACAAGAAACCAAGAGGTATCAGATATCTATGGCTAATGACAGAGTACATCCCTCAAAAAAGAATTCTAACAGTTTAAGTTTAAGCCCCAATTCTCTAACCAAAATTATACCCTTGGTACTTACAAACTCAATAAGGAGAATTTTTAAAAGTAGAGATGAATTAAAGGATAAGATAAAACTAGATGGTTGTGTTAAGGCTGGAGCAGAACAGATCTTACCCTGAAGCACTGCTCTCCTGACTCCTCTAATAAATACAAAAATCATTTGCTAAATGCTAGCACATGTGATGAATTCAGAAAAAAAAAAAAGAGGGTCTTATCTGGCTGACTTCAAGAAATCTCTCCATTTGTAATTAATTATTTACCATAAACTAAATTATGCAAGTCTCTAAGATCTCAATAACACTTACCGATAGATAAAAGCTTATCAATGTCATTTAATTCATTTTCCTAGGGCCGATGTAGAAATGGCACCTCTCTTTCTTTCCTCTATTGTTCAGAGGCAAGTTGAACCATCTCTCCCCTGAACACTCAAGTTGTTACTCAATAGACCTAGAAAAGAACCTGCATCTCCTATATCTCAATGTAGGATTGTTTGAGTTTGTAGGATTTTTTTAAAGAACTGGCACAGCAAAAAATAACATTGAGACCATGAAAAAACCATGAAATCAATGAAACAGCCAAGGTGTCCTAAGTCAGGACCTAGTCTCAGCACTGGAAAATCAATGCACAACCAAAAGCAGCTCTGCCCTCAAGGAACTCATACTCTAATGGGTGGAGATCATGAAGGCAGTGGGGGAGGGAGGGAGAGGGAAAGACAGAGAGACAAAGACAGAGAGAAAGAGAGACAGAGACAATGAGAGAGAGACAGAGACAGAGAGAGAAGGCACTATTAGGAGGCAGGGAACCACCAGATAATAATTGCACAACAGTCTAGGTATAACACAAGGAGAACCTGTACCAGAATGGTGCCTATGTGAATGGAGGAAAGAAGAGATCTGTAAGAGATGTTGCAAAGACAAGAATGATATGTTAAAAGAAACAGTGGAAGATATTCCAAAAGACAAAAAGATAAATAGGTAAATGACCAATTTTAAAACTTTTAGCAAGCATTAAGAATTAAGAAAATCAAAAGCAAAGAGGCAGCAAGAAAGAGATCAGATCTCATGTCAGAACAAACAAATTTAAGCCTGGACAAAGAAAAACCTTCCCCTCTCAGGGTCCCAGGCCACTCTCTGGAACTAAGGTACAGAACAGCTTGGAATCTGCTTCAGAGGAAGGACTCTCCTCACCAAGAGTGTTAATTAGGGACAGCTAGGTGGCACAGTGGATAGAGCACTGGCCCTGGAATAAGGAGAAACCTGAGTTCAAAGCTGGCCTCAGACATTTCATAATTAACTAGGTGTGTGACCTTGGGCAAGTCACAACCCATTGCCTTGCAAAAACCAAAAAAAAAAAAAAAGAAAGAAAGAAAGAAAAATGTAATTGGGCAATAATTAATAAAATAAATGAAAATACAACAAAACCATAAGAGTAATGACATATAAATAACATTAATATAATCATTGTTCTCTCTAAAAACAAAACAAAATTCTAAAAAAGATTAGCAAAAGCAGAAATGAGAACTTACATGTTTTGGGCTTGTTTTTTTTTATCATAAAAAAAGAACTGAAGTAATCATCTTAAATTGCTTTTTAAAAAGCCTGGATGAAATCATGAAAAATTTGATCAAAATGAAAACTATAATAGGAAACTTAAAAAGATCAATAGAAGCAACCAGCATTAGACTTATTATGGTTAAAAACAAAATTGTTGACCACAGAGATACAGACATTGTAGAAAACAATCTCCAAAAATACCTTGACTTTTAAGATCATGTAAAATTATGCAAATAGAAGTGACAGATCTCAAGGAAAAGTCAAGTGCCAGTATGTTACTGACAGTCTTTTAAATGCAGAAATGGATGAAATTTCAAGTACTACCTAAAGAAAACTAAGGAAACTAAAGGAAACTGTTCAAGAAAACTCCAGAATCATCAAAAACAAGCAATCATTTACAGATACAAACAATTCACATAAGGGAAAAAAGCCCACCAATTGACATCTCCTAGCCACCATACCAATGACAAGGAAAGACATGTGACAGCTCAAGAGAGAACTATTGGGATCCTAGCCAGTTTCTGAAGGAAAATGTTGCACAAGCAGAAGAAATGAAATATGACATAACACAATTTTTAAAAAATCACTGATGTATCTACTCAGAAGAAAACTAATTAAACCTTTAAAAGGACTTAATAGAGATGTCCACTTCAAGGCTGTCTCTGAAATGTGACCAGACCTTTAAGCCAAAGGACAAGTGTTTAAAACTGTCCACAAGACAAATCAAGGGATGACAAAATGCTAGAACCACAGAGCCAGGATTCAAAAGAAAGAAGGCAGAACTATGAGAGGGCAGTGATCTTTTAGTCAAAATATTCCCCACCATCAATAAGGAGGGTATACAAAACTTAAGAAAATTAAACAATTTCAGAAAGAATGTCAGAGAGAATCAGTGCAGCAAAGCTGGTTTCAGAGTCAGGAAAATCAGAATTCAAATCCTGCCTCTATCATGTCCAAGCTATGTGACCCAGGACATGTTCCCTGCCATCTCAGGGTCCCCACGTGACTCTTGAAGACTTGACAGCTAATGCCTTGACACTGATGGAGGGAGCTTCCTTAGCAGGAACCCTGAGTTATGCTCTTACCCAAAAGAAAAAAAAGGGTAGAAGCAAAGACAAAATAGAGAATTCTGACCCTAAAAGGGAGAGAGATGGGAGAGAGAATTGGCAGGAAGACTGGGGAGCCTAGGCAGGCAGGGAGTGAGGGCAGTTTACTCTTGCCAAAAGTTTGGGATTGACACACAAGGGAGGTAACATGATATTCTGATGGAATAGGAGGGTCAAGAGTGGCTTTTCTTAAGAGAGCTGAGACTTAATCATATTTAAAGAGAAAGATCAGAGCCAGATGGACTCAAAGGGGCATGTCTGTCATCAGAAACAGAAGCCTGGGAAGCCCCAAAGAGAACATGGGAATCCAAAGCAGGCCACCAAGATCAGGTCACTTTCTGGTTCTATGAGTCTAGTCAATTGAAAAGCATCAAAAATGGGGTCATGCCCCACAAAATGGATACAGGGACTGCATGCACAGGAATTCTATCCCTGAGCACCCAATCTGACCTGTTCAAGGGAGTCACTCATTGTGTTACCTCTACAGTTACAAGGTTCAGCCCAAGTTTGTGCTGAATCATGGGAATTGGTGCCTCATCTGATTATCCCAGAGAGGTAGAGAGTAGTTCATCTGGTCCCAGGGGAAAGACAAAACATCAAACTGAAGAAAAAATGATTACTTTTGGCAGCAGGGGACAGACGTGTGGAGAATGACAAGGCATTGCAATGAAAACCTGAGTGCCCTCCCGAAGCTCCTGGGGAGCTCATCTTTGAAGCTGTCATCAACCTCTTCCCTGGGTCACCCCAGAAATACTCAAGTGCTCGCCTCTCAACTGGAATTACCCACACATATCATTAGCCCACTTTATATATGGGGAAACTGTGAGTACCTTGTCCAAGTCTGTCAAAGTGTGTAAAAGGGACATGTCTGAGCCCAGGGCCTGGCTCCCAGTCCAACATTCTTTCCAAAGCACCAATCCACTTTATAGCTCCTGTCTTTCCTTACTTTACTTTTTTTTAATTTTTTGTGAGACAATAAGCAATTTGCCCAAGGTCACACAGCTGGCATCAAGTGTCTGAGGTTGGATTTCAACTCAGGTCTTCCTGACTAGGTTGGCATTCTATGCACTGTGCCACCTGGCTTGCTGTCCCTTACTGCTCCTGTATTTAACCAGCTTACAGCTGAGCTCAGTGGGATCACATTCAAATAGGAGTGGATCTGCACAGGTCCTACCCATATTGACTTGGAAAATCACAAATTAAATTAACTTCACCCCTGTTGGTATTTTTTTTTTTTTACTTTGTAAAGCATTTCCCAATGACATCTTCATGTGGTTCAGGTACCCTTGGGCAGGAGTTGGACCCCTCTGGTCTATCACAGTCCCTTCACACTCTCCAGGCCAGCTCCCCTGGACTCTTCAGCTTAAGACCCAACAACCTGACCCCACCTCAGAATCCCTCTCACTAGGTAGCATGTCAGGGAGCACTCAAGACTCCATTGTCCTCTACCTCTTCAGGTGCTCTATTCCCCCCATGAGATGAGGAGCTCCTTGAAGCTGGGCCTGATCCCCAGAGTGTGACACAATTCCTGCCATTCAGTTGGTACTTAATAAATGTCCTATCTACCTATTTATCTGATGAAGAAATAAGGCTGTCCGTATGGGAAGTGCAAGGCTACATATAATCATTTTTCAATTGAAAGCTGATTTCATCAGAAAACACAGTGGATGCTTGGAAAGCAAAGAAGGGAAAAAAGCTTAGATACAGATTAGATTATAATTTTTTATCATAAGATTATAATTTTTTAAATTATTTTCAATTCATTTGTCATTTCTATAAAATCTGAGGTGACTCAGAACTCCCTCCTTAAAAGTCAGCATCAGTAAAGCTGAACAGGGCTTGGGACTCATCCCATAAATTATGCTATGGAGGTTTTTAACCCAAGAGAGTTCTTTCAAAGAATTTGGCTAGAGTGACAATTTCATGACACACTCCATAACCATCGACTCATTTTTGAGTATATCTATAGTAATTGCCTATAAATTTCATGGCCTCCTCTAACAAAATTTAGCTTCTTCTATTCCTTTGTACCATGAAAGTGTATGATTATACTCAGGCCCAATTAAATCCGACAAGGCAGATTTAGAGGATAGATTAAAAATATGTTTTGGTCCATTGGGGAACAATTGTTTCTCAAACAGTTATTAGAAAAATAAACGCTTAATTTTTCTGCAGTTATCAAATGGAACCACACTAGAACACTATTCACCAAGAGACTAATCCATTATGGGGTTACATCATCTATAATCAGAAGAAAGCGACTTATGGGAAATGTTAAAATCACCTTTGGCAAGCAGACTCACTCAACTGCTTTTTGTCCAGTTTTTCTTGGGAGATTCACCTCACTGAATACACTACATTCTAATCAAAATGGCGCTAATGACTCCCAATTTGGAAGGAAATTGATTGAGCTCTTTTCTGTAAGTTTCCAAAGGTCCTGTATGGACATTACCTCTTTGGATCTTCAACCCAACATTGTGAGGCAGCTAATACTATGAATTTCTGTTTTACAAAAGGGAAAACTGAGGCTGATAGTGGATCAGTGACTGACTGTGGCAGTATCTGATCTCAGGACTTCCTGATTCCAAATGCTTCAATTCAAAAACTTCAAAATAATACAGACACTTCTATGATATCTCCCTAGAACAGATACATGGAGAGAGAGACAGAGACAGAGATAGAGACAGATATATAGATACAGATACAGAAATTGATATATAGATACAGATATGTAGTTATAGATATATCCCTATAATCAGGTAATGGTCTTTAAGGTAAATGTCAATTCAATTCAAAAAACATCTGTTAAATAGCTACTGTGCACAAGAAAGGCACTGTTTTGGGTGCTGGAAGGAGTAGTGAGCTATGTAATGGATGGAAGAGGTGGAAACCAGGTCAAACAAAGGAAGAAAAGGAGGATGTCATGGGGAGAAAAGGGAGTACTTCTGAAAGTTAAGAGATGGGGGTACAGAGGAGTTGGACAGAGAAGAGAGAATGAACTGAAATGAGGCTGCAAAAGTGCAGGAGGCCCAGGAAAAGTGGGGTCATGGGAGTGGTGGGAGGGTTCTGAGCAATGAATTATGTGGTTGGACACTAGAAAGATTATTTCAGCTTGTCATGGACATATCACCAATCAATTGATAAGCATTTCTGAAGTATTGATTGAGGTTCAGGCATGTGCTAATGCATGAGAAACATAAAAGTAATAAAAAACCAAAGAGTTCCAATGCAAAAGGGGAAAAAAAAGAACAAGGAGAATAGAATGATTTAACAATGAAAATCAATGGGGTTAAAAAACTGAAAACTCCTCACATAACTAGGGAATACAGTCCATATCCAGAAAGAGCCAGGATTCTTTTTCCTAAAGTGCCTTCTTTTGGTTTTATATCATCTTTATTTCCAGGTCACGTTTCTTTCCTTTCCTCTCCCCTCCCCTTCCTTCCCTCTTCCCTCCCCTCATGGTAAAAATCAATAGTGAAAGATGCTTACAATTAGTTCTCCCCTTTATGTTAAGCCCAGTGTTTGGAATAACATCGAAATGAGAAAACAGGTCTAGAAAAACATCTAAGAAAAATCTGATGCCTACTTTAAAACAGTTTTCCATTTTACCTAAATAAACACCTTTCATTTTGCTTCAGAAAGAGAGGGCCTAATAGGAAATTATTCAATTTTAAATCTTTTGTTGGAGGGGTTGTGAAAAGACTGACCTCAGGCCACACTGCTTTTGGAGCTGGGTGTGAATTGGTCCAACTATGCAGGAAATTAATTTGGAATTAGAATAAAAGAATAAAAAAGTTGATCAAGTGTCTACCCTTTGAGAACTGTACACAAAGAAGGTGCCCATCACCTGTGAAATGACTAGCCACCCAGTGGTGCATGAGCACCAGGAATATTATTACAAGGCAATAAGAAATCATGAATATGAGGAATTGAGAAGAGGATGGGCATGCATAGAGGAAATGATTCAAATGGAAATAAACAGAACTGGGAAACTATATACATAATAACTACAACAATGTAAATGGAGGAATAAAGTAAATGCTTGTATAATTACAATAATCTAGCTTTACCTTGACAAAAAAAAAAATGAGAAAAGGCACCTCCCTCCTTTATTTGCAGAGGTGGAGGACAATGGGTGTGAAATACAACATATTCTATCAGGTCTGTCTGATGAGTCAATTAGTTCTGTTGAATTGTGTTTTTATACTTTTCTTTTGTTCTCTGTTACAAAGAATCACTTGCTAAAGTCAGAAGAGGGAAGAATAAATTCAGAAATGAAAATGATCTATAAAACCAAAGCAGGAAACAAAAATCTACAAAAGAAATCTGGAATTTTCAACTTTTTTCTTAATGTTCAGTTGTTTAAACTTTAGCTGGCATAACTAATCTTATTTAACTAAATCCTGTCCCTTTCCTTGTGACATTCTGCTTGCCTGGCTTCAAACTGATTACATCAATGAGTCTTGTCAGCAAGGCCATTAGAAACAGCCAACAGCTGGTGACAGAAAAGTGGGTCTGGGTCCACTCGACAGTTCCCTAAATTGGAAGTGACACAGAGTTGGTTACTGATTTTAACATCTGCTGCAGATTTTACACTTGGATTTCCTAAAAATGCAAATTGGCCCCAAAGCCTCCTCCAGTCACCAGTCGGCCCTTTCACTTCACCCAGCTCTCCGCAAACCCTCTAAACATGAATGTTGGCCAGAACCAAGTTCAATTCAGGCAACCCAGAAGAACCAAGGTCCTTCCTGTAATTTGGAGAGCACAAGCCAGGCCCCTAGTGGCCTGGAGATGGGAGGCCAGAAGTGCTTCATGAAGGTCCTTTCTAAGGGCCCAAGTGTGCAGGGAAATACCTGGCTGCTATTTAGAGTCCCACAAACAGAGTTGCTGCTAATCCACAGAAATATCACGATTATGAATAGAGACTGAGAAGGAAGACCATTCCAAGATTTCTTAGCCAACAGTTCAAACACTGGTTTTTGTGGCTGTAAAATAACCTTTGTAGGGTTGTGGGCCACTGTCTGCATTAAGAATGACAAGTTTAATAATAGCTCTCATTTATAATAATATAATAATAGCTCCCATGTAAGGTTTGCAAAGCTCTTTATGGGATATTCTATTTAATCCTCATGACAACTCTGGGAGGAAGATGCTCCTGCTATTGCCATTTTACAGATGAGGAAACTGAGGCAGGCAGAAATGAACTGACCTGCTCAGGGTCACGCCACTAGAAGGAGTCTGAGGCCAGATTCAAACTCGGGTGTTCTTCAGTCTACATCCTGGGACATTCAGCTACCTCTTTCTAGTCAACTAAGTTCAACAAATATTTACTCAACACTGAGCTAGGAACAGTAGGAATACAAAGATTTATTTTTTAAAAGGACAATCATTTTCCTCAAAGAGTTAAGTATAAACTACTGGGGAAATATGTGGTATCTCCCCACATAAACAATATGATAGGGACAAAGAAAAGATTTCAGCCATCACTGGCATCTTAGAGAAAAGAGAAACAGATTTCTTCCATTTTCATTTCAAACTGTATTTCTAAGGTAATGTCCCAAATCCACAGACAGAGCACCATTCATAATTTATCTTGTAGCTACAAGAAGAGGAAATCGTTTCCCAGGAACTAGATTGATTTATGATGTCAATTCAAATTCATGAGATCTTGTTTTTACCTTGAATAAAAATCGAATAGGAGGAAAGCAATTGTGGGCTTTATCCTTTTGCCAAGTATAGTGAGATCTTTAGAAAAACACAAACAATGAGTTTGGTGGAACACTCTGCATTCCAAACCAAAGTGAGCATCCTCACCTCCCCCAACACTCGGCTGAGGAACAGCTTAATGACAGCAAGAGCCTATTCCATTTATAAAAACCCAAGCCCCACTTTAGTAGTCCTAGTCAATTGACTTGGATCTACTATTCATCAGACTATTTCAAAACTGAGTTCTAAAAGATGTATTCATACATGAAATGAGGCACTAAAACAAAGAATTGTTTAAGTCTCTATAGGTTATTTTTAAAAGAATTTTTAGTCGCTCTTAAGCTCTCTCCTCCCCCCCCCCACATTTCTCAATTTATTTTCAAGACTATCTGAATAAAGACTTAGGAGAGATTAGTCAAATACAAGTTTTCCTTTGATCACATTAAATATGGCACATAACACACACCAGAAATGACAAAAGTACAATCCTGAACTGAATGGGGACCAAACTAACAGAGGCCTGCTGCTCACCACATAAAAAGGTTGGAGGGGGATGGGGGGGAAGGAGCTCCCCCTTTAAAGGCCCAATGATTCTTCACCTGGAAGAGAAAGCAGCACAGATAAGGAAGCTGGACTGGAATCATTCCCAACTCAAAACCTGCAGTCAAACTGAGAAGTTGTTAAAAGGTGGGTTCATAGAGAGGGGGGGGGCAGGGAGGGGAGAGAATGCGAGGACCTTCACATGCTTCCCAATTATTGAACCTATATTAATTCTCCCTCGTCTTCCCTTTCCCCCTTTATTTTTCCCTTCTCTCTTTTTTCACCCTCCCTCTCTTCTCCCTTCCCATTCCCATGTGTATTCTCTCTCTCTCTCTCTCTCTCTCTCTCTCACACACACACACACACACACACACACACACACACACACACCACACACACACACCCCACAACAATTATAGCTGGAAGGGACTGAAAGATCAACTAATCCAACTCTTTATTTGACAGATAAGGAAACTGAGGCTCAGAGAGGCCCAGAATGGTCCTGTGACTTCCCACTCTAGTCCTCTAACCAGAAGCCACCTTCTTGCCCTACATCACATCACCTCAAGTCAGATGCCTAACTCCACTTCCTAAACAAACAAACCTGTAATGGTGCCATTTCTAAGTAAACCACCACACTCACCCACTCAGATATTGGCTAGTCATGGTCCTTGTATTACAGCACCGAGTTTGGTTTGGAGACACAGACTTGGCTGTCCTGTCCCAATGAACATATCAGCTTATAAAGAGACCCAGTTGGCAGCCACACTTGTCAACAAAATAACCACGCTCAAGACTCTAGAAACAATGCTACTGTCCAAATTCTGACATCCAACAATGCATGTGGAGCAAATAATATTTCTTTCCTCCTATAGAGGATGAAAATATTTACTGAAGTCTTGGGAGTAGCTGTCTTAACTTTAAAAGGCTAAAATAAGATTAAACGCCTGAACACCCTATCGAGTCTTGACCTTGTTGTGATGGGACATTGGCAAAAAATAAATTGAGTCACATTGTTGATAAAAGTCTATGGCCCAAGCTGGATGGTGGTAAGAATTTTATATCTAATAGATTTCTGGTCCCAGAGAAACTCTATGAAAGAAGCTGTCTTTGGAGGGAAAATACAGGCAACATGTTTGTTTGCTCTGTTCACCTTGACCAATGTATTTTTAGCCACATCCAATATATTTGCCCCTGCCTAGGAGGAAACAGTTTGACCACAGAGGAGACTCTAGAAACAAAAGCTAGGGAAAAAAGAGAGAAGACTTCCTGTCCTCTTCTACTTCCTGGGCATTCATTTCATATCAATGGAGTATTTTTCAGCTTTAACCACTTGTTAAAAGCTGTTCCTTTCTTACAGTTCCACAAGTCCACCCCTCTGTGTTTGCCACCCATTAGACTGTAAGCTCCTTAACAGCAGGGCCTGACTAGGTAGTTAATAAAAGTTTATGTCCTCTACACAGGGAAATGCAATGATGAATGATGAAATGAATGATGTCCTTTACACAGGGAAATAAAATAACAAACACAAATTTAAGAAGAAAATCCTATATTTGCTAGGTCTTTCTATTAAAACAAATAAAAATATGGGAATTTGTGCATCGACCCAAACCCATCAGATTACAATCCTAATAAGGACTGGCACCAGTTGTGATCCAAGGGCTACAGCTCCCAATGGCTGTCTCTGGGAGCTCTGATAATCAGTAACATCAATCTTTCCTGACATCATACAGTACCAAATGCTACATCAAGAAATTCAAGATTATGGCATCTTAACCGAGTCTTTCATTTGGAGAAAGTTCTTGGAATGCCCACCTCTTTCTAATGTCATGGGTGGACACCTCTGGGAAGAAGCAACCCAAGTCTTAGCAGAGCCAAAATACAGGGAAAGCAGATGTCCAATCCCAGTGGATACCCAACAAGGCTGCCCAAGGGGACATGGCCAATTTTCACTAGGGTGTCATGATAATGATGCTGATCATACATGCTTAGACTGGGAAATGGTAAAAAAAAGTATCTCAAAGCCTCACTGAGATTACTATTAGCACCAATTCCTCCCCCTATTGTAAACAATAATGGGAACACTGATGGAGTCATTGTATTTCAAACACTTAGGCCAGTGAAAAAGTTGCAGGCACCTCTCAAACATCTTCAAGATAGAAGGCAGACTGGGGAATCCATTTGGTCTAATGTCATATCTGTGTGACAGGCATGGCAGAGACCAGAATGAGAAGCCACAAGACCTGGATTCAAGATCTGCCTCCACCTGTCACAATCTGTGAAACCCAGCATAAGCCAAGTCGATCTAACCTAGCAAATGTCTGTTAAGATCGAAACACAAAGCCAACTATCCTCCTTCAGGAGCTTATGTTCCACTGGGAAACAAAAAAGATATATAAAGGGAAAGATGCTAAAAAGGGAAGGAGAGTTAACAAATGACCAAGATCTGATCCATCAAGGTGTGGTCTCTAAGGGCTCCCCAGGTGCAACTTCCCATTGAACGGTCAGTAACTCAGGGGGATCACCAGCCAAGAAGGGCAGCAGCCAGACTCACATCCCCAGAGTCATAAGCAGGCACATAAAGTGGGCAGTTTTACAAGGTGAACTGGAGTTATTCATGTAAGACAGGAGTTTGGTGACATGAGACCAAGGCCAGGCTGAAGGTGTCACACCAAGAATTTCTGATGCCACAAAGGGTGAACTCAATGGCTTCTTAGGTCCCTCCTCCTCTGTCACCAACTGCCAATACCAGGGCAGGCTCATTGCAAAGAATGTTTTAGACAAAAGGAAAAAAAAATTCATTGAACTATCCTGTAAACACCCACTTGTGTTGCCTTCTTGGATTTAATTTTTGAAATACATCCCAGATACACTAGAGTTTATCTGGAACAGGCTTTCTTTATCTTTGGGGGTTCATGGACCCCCCCATATAGTCAGTGTGGAGAAGCCTAAGGACCCCTTTTCAGAGTTGTGTGTTTTTAAATGTATAAAACAAAATATACAGGATGATTGAAGCCAATTATACTGAAATATAATTATCTGATTTTTTTTTTTAAACAATGTCCCTGAATCACAGGTAAAGGTCCCTTGCTCGAATCCTGCTCCTTCAATCCCATCTGAAGTTAGGAGGATTTTTAGGCTGTTTAGCCACAGCTGCAGAAACTGTAAAGTGAGTGTGACTGAAGGTGAGGTCAGAAAACAGAAGTAAAGTTCTCAAAGAGAAGAAAAAGTATTTTTCACACAATCATCTATTAGGTCTGGGCTTAATTTTTCTAGTATGAAGTAATAGAAGATTTCTGTGTAACCTCTGATCACACAGTCAAGATAGTGGTAAGGAGATGCTCATGGGAAAGGTCCAAGCGATGGCAAATGAAAACTTTTTTATATCAGAATCCCAACCAAGACATCATCATGCTTTGAGGACAAGGATTTGGAGTGTCATTCACATCATGCTGCAACACCTTGGAGAACTATTTTATATTCCCACTTAATTGAATAAGGAACAACATAGATAGTCAGTCTTAGAAGGAGAAAGGTCTGGGTTCAAGGGCCACCTCTCTGTTACCAGATAAATCATTCAACCCTTCATTCTACTAAGACTGGAAATCACAGAGGAGCTTGCATTGGTGAAGGGAGCTTCCTCTTCTGGAGTTCCCTACCCCCATGAAATCCCCATATTACAAGAGTATTACTCAGATTGTGTTTATACATGTATGTATGTGTGTGTATAGAATTTTCTTTCCAACCCAACCAGATGCCAAGCATTTCAAGGGCACAATGGGGGACAAACATAAATCCCTGCATTCGACATGGAGAAAAGCATAGTGCCACGAACCCATAAACACAAGGATACTACATGAATGAATGAATGAATGAATGAATGAATGAATGAATAGAGGAGGAGGATAAAGATGAAATAATCATTTGAAAAATAAAAAAAAGGAAAAGAGCAAGCCAGTAAGCTAGAGCTCTGGGCTTCAGGCCAATGTCCTACCTCTACTATGACCCTGAGGAGGGACCTCAGCAAGTTGCTTCAACTTGCCAGTTTCAAATTCCTAACCTGCAGAATGGAGATCATGTTCATGAGGCCCAGAGCAGTAATTACACTGCAGTGAGGTAATGGACTTCACCAACATGGTGGGGAATCATGCAGGTTGGGAAAACCACCTCTGACCATCCTAGTCAGTCACACACCTCTTGGTGACCCAGGCAGCAATCTGAGGCTAGAAGATACAGAGAAGGTGTCAACCAGCACTTTTTGGTTGAAAGAGAGTTCCTTATCCCCAAGAAAGCACAGGACCAACTGCCATTTCAGTCCTTTCCTATCAGAGAAAGAACCAGATTTGGAAAAAGGAAGACACAGGTTCAGAATTCAGCTTCTGCTGATTGCTGAATGACCCTCAGCAAGGGGCTTGATATCTGAGTCCCAGCTATTTCCCTGACAAAATAGGAGGTTAGACCAGGATGACCCATAAGATCTGTGTTGGCAAGGCATAAGAGATGGCAAAGGTACAAGCCACCGGGATGACGTTTTCTCAGAACATACCTTTTCAGCCAAGGCTCTTAAACTGTCAAGGAATCTTTGCCAGAAATCCTTGAAGAGCGGTCGGTCAATTTTCTTCAGGCTATCTTTGGTACTAGCATCCACACTAACATACAGCTGGGTAACAGGCTCAAGGTTCCTTGAAAGAGAAGGAGGAAAAGAGCAGATTACTTCAAAGCTGATCCTCCATGAGTCAAAGTAACAGTTTTTACCAAATGGAAATTAAACATTTCTCCATATTCATGGGCTTCCAGCTGCTCCCAGAACCACAGGCACACCTCTTATTCACGGATCAATGGCTGCCCAGTTGCAATCAAAAGGTGCAAGAAGCCCTAAAATCATCCCAGAAAGATGGCAATGACAAATCAATGATTTCAATGAATTCACTGAAATGGTTTTATTAAGGAGGAGGATAAAGATGAAATAATCATTTGGAAATTAAAAAGGAAAAGAACAAGCCAGTAAGATAGAGCCCTGGGCTTCAGGTCAATGTCCTGCATCTGCTAAGACCTTGAAGTGGGATCTCAGCAAGTTGCTTCAACTTGCCCAGCTCTTTAAGTACTGTGACTGTAGCCTCTGGTCTCCAGGAGCTTGTGTTAAAGTAGCCAGGAAGATGATGAGTGGAACCATAGGGGAGGAGGCCTACTTTCTAACAGCAATAAGATGACAACTAAGGTCTTACTTCAAGAAATCAGAGACTTTGAAAGATGGGAGGGACTTCAGCTGACCCAGAATCCAGTCCCACAAACAAGGAATCGCTGCTCCCCCCTCACTGGTGACCCAGCCTTTGCTTAAAGACCTCCATGGGTAAAGGAACCCACTAACTTGAGGAAAAACCCACTCTGGAACCATTCTCACAATTGGGAAGCTTTTTCTGACCCTTCAAATGCTTAAAGACATCCCCCACCCTGGGTTTCTTTTCCTCCATTACCAGTTCTCAAGCCAGTGCTTCCAGGGCAGGACCTCAAAACCAATCCCCACCCTGATCATCTTCCAATGGACAAAGTCCAGCTGATTAATGTCCTTCCTAAACTGTGATGCCCAGAACTTGTACATGGGATGCCAAAGTTTAGGTTCAGGCATAACAGTTTCTACCTTCTACCTCCGCAACTTTCTTTAAATTAATGGAATGAAATCCCAATTAAAATCAATCTCCTATGAAGCCTTCCCCAACCCCTCTTCATCCTAGGGCCTTCCCTCTGCCAAATATTTCCTATATATCTGCTATATAATTCACTTTTTATTTAGATACTATATACATTGTATACGTATATGTATGTGTATGTGTATGCTGTCTTCCCCATTAAACTGTAAGGTCTTTGAGGGCAGGGATTGTCGTTTGATCTTTTTTGTATCCTTAGCACTTAGCAGAGTGCTAAGTAGGACATAGCACATAATAGGAACTTAATAAATGTTCACTAAATGAATTATTTTACTGGTTGACTACCAAATCAACAACATTTTTGTGTCCCCCTCCAGGGACAAAAGTCAATGAAATCCAAACATCCACCATGTCCAAGACCTGAAAACACACCTCAGACCAAGAGGGATAAAGTCAATTAACTTCAATTCAATGAAGAGTTCTTAAGCCCCTATTAACATGAAAGCCATTACACAGGGTTCCAGGGACATGAACTTGAACAAGAGCTGACCCCTATTCCCATGGGGCTTAGGAACTAGCAATGGGGTTCAGTCATCACACAGATCATTCTGAATAAAAAAAGGAAGGAGATAAGTGCTTCAGAAAAGCATAAACAAGGTATTCAGCAAGGAGGGCACAGAGAGATCTCTTCTGATCAAAGATTCTCTACCATGCTTTCTAGGCTCCTCCTGGCAAGATCACCAGGAGAGTAATTCCAACTGATGATTTTGATTACTGGAACTCTTTAGTCTAGTAAAAGGAAAGGATTTAGAAGGGGAAATTCAGAATGTCACTAAGAGTTAAGAGAAACATCTAAGCAAGAGAAAAAAATCTGCAAATTCATGATGTGAACCTATCTGCAAGGTTGATGTATAAGTGGAATTCGTGTTAGGTTCAGGAATATTTATCTCTTGAGCAATGGAAACTTTCTAAACAAACCACACCATTTGCCAAAGACACAAAGCAATGGTGTACCATTACTTTAAAAAGCATTTGTCTGTCTTATCATCCTTAGAACAGGCAGCTTATCCATTGGTATCAAGCTATGCTACCTTAACTCAACAATATTTTTATTTTTAAATGGAAAGGTTACAGGATACCTAAATGGATACTTGCTACTAACAATGAAATGCATTTATCTCAAAGGTGCCTGATGTAAAATGAGAACTATTTCATCAAAACTACTTGGATTGAGAACTGTAAAATACAGGAGTGGTGATAATTTTACAATCAAGTCTCTTCTCTGGTACACGTTGGAGGGAAAAGGGTGCCAATATATCCAAGGCAATGACCCCACCAGAGAGCTCCCTGTATGGAATGATCATTCTTAAGACTACCGGAGACAATCATCCTATCCAAGGTAAGCTATATCTATGAATGAATGGTACAAAAACAAGGTAACTCTTAATGCAGATGGTAGGAGAACACAGGAGTTCAGAGGGGGATGGTCTTTGGAGACATTTCCCTCAGATAGGGAGACTTCTTAAGAAATAAAGAGATAACTCTGTTTGGGGATGGTGAGAGGTCTGGCTGCTGGCAGAAGGAAAAGAGGGTCTTAGGGGAATAAGCCAAGCCTCCCTGATTTCATCTCTGCCTAGCAGTTGCCTCAGTGTAATTCATGAGGAAGAAGCTATTCATTTGCCTGTCTTCACTTATTACTGCAATCCAAAGGACAGAATGAAATCATTTTAATTAAAAAGTACAATCAGGAAATTATCATACTATCCCCTACAGTTATATTTAACACCTATATCACAGGCTCTCAAAACATTTATAGAATTTTACATTTTAGACCTGCTTACAGTTATCCCTGGGATAAATGAATGAAGAGTTTAAAACCAGGACAGCAAGGCTCCCAAACCAAATTACAAAATATAAAATAAAATAAAAACTCTGAGCTTGTTTCATTGATATGCATCCTGATAAACTCATGGCAAATGCTTTCACTACTATTCAAGGCACTGAGTTGTATTCCATCCTACAAGTGATATGGACACATACAAATAAGGCCCAGTGTCACTAGTCAGTGGGAAAGAGACTGAAGTTAAGACCCAGCTATGAAGGCAATGATGATGGATTGTTCTCTACTACATGAATTCGAGAATCCTTTCCTTTTTCAATCTCATTTCATTATGTGCATAAACCAGACCACAGAAAGTAAAGCCTCATGAGGATGCAGGTTACAGCAGACACCCCAATGGACTGTGACCTTCTTTGGGGAAGGAACACAACCGGGTCTGGGGCACTGCCAAGCTAAATGCAAACATGACTTAAGTCTGGCATAACAAATCAAGGCACTAACAGGTGGGGTTAAAAAAAAGGAATGATGTTTACCATTCAGATACATGTTGCTGACTCAGAATAAGGATAAGACATGGGAGGAAGGCTACACGTGTATAACATCTCAGCTCACATCCCACCCAGAGGCAGAGGAAACAAGGGGTTCTGAGGTAGCATCATCACGAGGTATTTTTCTCTCTAGGCCAGAACCCCTTAGAGTCTGATCCCTGCAGGAAGACTGAAACTTGACAGGAGTCAGGAGCATTTGAGGGCTCTTCCTCAGGAGGCAATGGGCATTGGAGCGGCTCCCAAGGACTCTCAGGGCTGGCACCTTCCATGGATAAAAGTATGTGGTTGAACCCAGAGCTCCATCCTAGAATGATAAGGCTAAGTCAGGGAAGGCTGCTTGTCCCGTGACTATGATGAAAGTGAAAGAAGTTGAAAGGGCTCACCTGCTGATGAAGGAAACAGACTTCTGGATGTAGCCGATGAGGAAATATATGTGTGTGACCTATGTGTGATCATACATATGTGGGACAAGGGTTTCAGTTTTTCAATTTCTCTTTAAAGCAGGGGGAGGACTATGGAGGTGAAGCCAATAAGGCAGAGACTCAAGCCAGAACCCAGCTGAACTCTCCCAACATTCCCCTCCAAACAAATTAAAAAGAATGCCCCAAGTTTTGGAATGGCAGAGCCAACAACAGATCAGAAGCCAACTTTTTTCCAGTCTAAGACAACTTAGAAGGTCTACAGGAGAGGTCTTTAACACCAGGACATCAGTGACAGTGGCAACAGAAACTTCAGGAGCTCTCGGCCCAGAGATGATAAAAGGATCAGACAACCAGTCAGGAAGAGATTACAGGGGATACTTTGTTGGTACTGGGTGAAGCTGGCATTGATTGACAACTTGATTTCCCATAAGCAATTTGGGGGTCACAGTTCCAGGACAGAGAAGAACTTATGGGTGGTCATAAAGGAAGAGGGGAACTGTCCCAGTTCCAGAGCTAAGAGGGATGCTAGGGTTTGTAGATGTAGAGAAATAGGGCAAAGACCAGAGCACAGACCAAGAGAGCAGTGATTATCCCTCTGCCCAGATCACACCAACTTGAAAGCACCAAAAACTTGTAGACCCCCAGAAATAGCAACATAGGAAAAACCTGACGCCTGGTGTAGCACCTCCCCCAACCTCAGAGTGAATAGAAATCAACTTTAACATAAAGTCCAAAGTGAAGAAATAGGCTGGAAAAGTAAGAAAACAATAACAGCAACAAAAAAATAACTTGACCATAAAAAGCTACTATGGGAACTTACTACCAGCAGGGAAGATCAAGACACAAACTCAAAAGACAACAAAGTGAAAACAGCTGCAAGCAAAACTTTAAAGAAAAATACTCACTGAACCCAAGTAATAATTCTGGAAGAGTAAAAGAAAGCCATAAGAATGGTAATGGAAAAATTGGGAAAAGAAATGAGAGTGATGCAAGAAAATTATGAAAAGGGGCGGCTAGGTGGCGCAGTGGATAGAGCACCGGCCTTGGGGTCAGGAGTACCTGGGTTCAAATCCAACCTCAGACACAATAATTACCTAGCCATGTGGCCTTGGGCAAGCCACTTAACCCCATTGCCTTGAAAAATCTAAAAAAAAAAAATTATGAAAAGAGAATTAACAGCTTGAGAGAAGAGACATAAAAATACAAAAAATATCACCTTAAAAAAATAGACCTGGCCTGTTCATTAAAAAGGCACAAAAATTCAATGAAATAAACAACTCTTTAAAAAGGAAAATAGGTCAAATGGAAAAATGAGTATAAAGCTAAAAATTCAAATTAGAATTAAACAAGTGAAAATTAATAACTCTATGAGACATCAAGAAATTATAAAACACAGACAAAAGAATGAAAAAAGAAAAGAAAATGTGAAATATCTCATTGGAAAAACAATTGACCTAGAAAATAGATTGAGGAGATAGAAATTAAGAATTAATGCACTACCTGAAAGCCATGATCAAAAAAAGAGCCTAGACATATTTCAAGGAATTATACAAGGAAAATACCCTCATAGCTTAGATCCAAAAAAAGTAAAATAAAAAAGGGAAAGAATCTATCATTTCCTGAAAAAAAAAGATTCCAAAATGAAAATTCCCAGAGATATTATAGCTAAATTCCAGAGCTCCCAAGTCAGGGATAAAATATTGCAAGCAGCCAGAAAGCAACTACTCAAATATCATAGAACCATAGTCAGGATTACATAAGATTTAGCACTTGCCATGTTAAAAGAGTAGAGGGCTTTAGAATATGATAATCAGAGAGCAAGGGAGCTAAGATTACACGCAAAGAATAACCTGCAAAACTGAGTATAATCCTTCAGTGGGGAGGGGAGGAGAATGGATAGTCAATGAAAGAGAGAACTTGAAAGCATTTCTGATGAAAAGATCAGAAGTGAATTGAAAATTTAATTTTCAAATAGAAGACTCAAGAGAAGCGTCAAAAGGTAAATTTGATAAGAGTAATAAGGATCTCAATGGAGTTAAATTTTTCCATTCCTTCGTGGGAAGATGATAAAGTAACTCCTAATAACTTTATAATTATGTGGGCAGTTACAAGGAGTCTATATAAATAGAGAGCAGTGGGGCGGCTAGGTGGCGTAATGGATAAAGCACTAGCCTTGGAGTCAGAAGTACCTGGGTTCAAATCCGGTCTCAGACACTTAATAATTACCTAGCTGTGTGGCCTTGGGCAAGCCACTTAACCCCATTTGCCTTGCAAAAACCTAAAAATAAATAAATAAAATGAATGAATGAATGAATGAATAAATGGATGAATGAATGAAGAGAGAGAGAGAGAGAGAGAGAGAGAGAGAGAGAGAGAGAGAGAGAGAGAGCAGAAGTGTGAATCCATTATGTTGGGATGATCTCCAAAAAAAGTAGAGGTAAGAGAGATGTACTGAGAGAAGAAGGAAAGGAGAGGTAGAATGGGGCAAATTTTCTCATATATAGAAGGTGTATAAGAAAGAATTTTTAGAGTGGAGGAGAAAACGGGGGTGAGGCAATCATACTTATTGGGATTGGTTCAAAGAAACATGTAAAGAATATGTAAACAAAATCAGTTGGGTATGCCCAAAGAGCTATAAAACTGGGCATATTCAGCAATATCACTACTAGATCTATACCCAAAAAAGATCAAAGGAAAAAAAAAGGGAAAAATCTATTTGTACAAAAATATTTATAGCAGCTCTTTTCTGTAGCAGCAAAGAATTAGAAATTGCAGGGCTGTCCATCAATTGGGGATGGCTGGGGCCAGCTAGGTGGCGCAGTGTATAAAGCAACAGCCCTGGAGTCAGGAGTACCTGAGTTCAAATCCGGCCTCAGACACTTAATAATGACCTAGCTGTGTGGCCTTGGACAAGGCACTTAACCCCATTTGCCTTGCAAAAAAAAGTCCTAAAAGTTCCAATAATAACATCTATCTGGAATTGGGGAGGCTTAAGTAAGTTGTAGCATATGATTGTGATGAAATTCTATTGAACTATAAGAAACAATGAGTAGGATGGTTTCAGAAAAACATGACAAGATCTATATGAACTGATGCAAACTGAAGTAAGAAGAACCCAGAGATCACTGCACAAAGTAATAGCAAAGTTGTACTGATGACCAACTGTGAAAGACTTGACTACTCTGATCAGCGATCCAAGACAATTCTAAAGGACTCCGAGTGAAAAAAGTTATATCCACTTCCAGAGAGAGAACTGATGAACTCTGAATGGAAACTGAAGCATAATTTTCTCACTTTATTTTTTTTTTGTGAAATGGCTAATAAGGAAATATGTTTTGCATAAATTCTCATGTATGATTGACTTTGCCTTCTCATTGAGTAAAGGAGAAGTAATAAGGAGAGAGAAAATCTAGAATCATTTTTTAAATCATTGAAATACATATTTTTAAAAAAATAAAGCAGGGGAAAGATGAGGGAAAGAAAATAGATTTTTGCCCATTGAAAAAATAATTTTAATTTTTTAAAGGAATTTTTGATAGAATTCCAAAAATAAAAAAACTGATCTTCAAAGACTGCACCTTGCTCTGAGTGCTGGGCTCAGTCTATGAAACATCCACACTATGATTTGGGATATGATAACACAAAGAGACAATGATAAATAGCTCTCCCAGAGTTAAGGAACTAAAGTTAAAAAGAAACTTAAGCATTTACTTAGTGATGATGATGATGATGATGACGACGACAACAACTGGGAGACAGTTCTCTTTGCTATGTGAGTTGGAGAGTACTTTCCCCATCTGCCTCATTTGGTTATCACCATAATGATAGCGGGTCAAGTATTTTCATATTTTACAGATGATGAAATTGAAAGAGCATGGAAGCCCTGATCATGGCCAGAGTTCATAAGCAGCGGAAGGGAGCCCTTAATTTTTCCCTCTTTAACTCTCTCAATTGCCCCTCCCCTCTCATTAGAGGAGAGGACAACATTCAACTCCTCCCAAAGTCTTCCTTTATAAGAGAGTTTACAAGTTTATAAGAGAGTTTACAAGTTTGCAAAAACTCTCCAGTTTCCATCAGAAGCTCTGCTTGGTCTTGAGTGTGAGGAACATCATTCCCTTGGTGCCCCATCCCACTTTTTCCATAATCTTTTAAGGAATTTTCTCCTTTTGATGGTAAGCTCCTTAAGGGCCAGAACTATTTCTTCTCCCTTATTTGTATCCCCAGGGCACAGTCAAGTTCCTAGCAAATAGGAACCATTTTATAAATGTTTACCAAATTTCACTGACCAGATCTTCTGACTTCAAGTTCAGTGGTCTACCCATTCAACCATATTACTGCTTTAAAATTGGAATGTAAAGAAAAGAGATAAAAATCTGAGAGACTCCTTGAAACAGATTCTGCCCTTTACTGTTTTCCTAGTCCTACTGACATTTATGAAATGAAAACTTGTCAAATATTAGCTAAGGAAAGGCTTGTGGCAGAGATACCTTTCAGAGGGGCAGGCAACCTTCTGAACATTATCAGGGAACACAACCCTGAATGGCCACAGATCTCCAGGGCTAGGGGTTCTACAGGCTCCCTCCTAATCTGATAAACCTCCTTCTTGGGAGTGATCACACTCTTGTCAGTTTTTCCAGGTGAAAGGGATAGGTGAAAACTCAAAAAAGACCAGAATTGGCTGCCATGACAACCAGTGCCCTGATGCCCACCGTCAAAATACATTTAGGTGTATGAATGTAAGTATGTATGTAATCTATCCACACATAGACCACATGTAGCCATTTACCTGACATGAACCGTGAAAACAAGATCTAACACATTTTCCCCTCTTATAAGTAAAATAAATATTAAAAGGGTCTACACTGCTGAGTAAGCATTCAAGAACTTTACTTACACATATAGTTTCAGAGGCCCTTCCTTAGTGACCCATTCATCACAGCAAAAGTAAATTACCCTGTTTAAAAAACCGTATTCTCATTTTTTGAAGAAAGATGCCAAAGAATGCAGCACAGAATTTCCACAATGGTTTTTTCCCCCAACTGTTTTGCCTTTGCCACAAAAGGCAAAGGACCTGAGTTGTTTTATTTTTAAATCAAAAGCTTAGTATATCAGCAAGGGTGCTAGAAAGCTCCATACAATCAAGAAATTTATGTTTTTTTAAAAGTTTTCAAATATCTTTCTTTGCCCATCAAAAACTTCTTTTAAAATGATGAAATTTCACAGTGACAGAGCTGTTAGAAAACAGACACTCCATCATTGTGGATACTTCTTAAAATGAGGAACAAGCTCTTTGGAGAACCATCTGGCAATATACAACAACAGTCATAAAATGAACTATCCCCTTTGGCCCAGCAATACTACTCTTGGGAACATACACCAGAGAGATAATTAAAAGGGAAAGCAAGATACGTATGCACCTAAAATTAGTCATTGTTGCTTTATTTGCAATAGCAAAAAACTGGAAACACCCTCCCGGCCACAGCCACCCCCTTCCTGTGTCCCAGGTCTGGTCCCTGTCTTCCCTAGCCCCCACCAGTAAATTCTGCTTCAGGGATGCCAGGCCTTGTGGGAGGAGGCCAAGCCTTCCCCTTCTTCCTCCTCCCAGAAGTGGACCTCCATGCTGCTTCCTGCCACACTGTGGCAAACAGGCCTGCCCCGTCCCAGCCCTCCAGGAGCTGCCTCCCTCTCCCATTAGAAGGTAAGTTTTCTGAGAGTAAGGACTGTCTTCTGTTTCTATTCATATGTCTGTCCAGCTCTAGCTAGACATAGAGCCTGGTCCATGGGAAGTGTGCTTTTTTCTATCTATGTAACCAGCAAACAGATGATGTTCACATAAATCATAACATATAAAAATATTATGTATTGCTGATAGGTCATAAAAATGACAAAAATGGAAATACAATGAGATATGGAAAACCAAGCAAAGTGATGCAAAGTGAGGTGAGCAAGTTGAGTTCTTTATTTATTTATAGTTATTAATTTATATACAATTTAGTAATTATTTATTAAGCACCTACTGCATGTTGGTCACTGGCTTAAGCCCTGAGGATACAAAGAAAAGCAAAAAGTGTTCCCTGCCCTCCAGGAGCTCCCAGTCTAGTGAAGGAGACAAGACAGAAACAACTATATACAGGCAGGCAACAGAGCGGATATAATAGAAATCATCAAGAGAGGGAAGACAGTACTTGCGTTGAGGGGAATTGGAAAAGACTTCTTGTGGAAGACGAGACTGAATGAAGACGGAGGAGCCTGGAGGTGGAGATGAAGAAGGAGAACATTCTGGGCATGGGAACCAGTCAGAGAAAATGTTCAAAGAATCAGGAAATGGAATCTAGTCATATGGGAGAAACAGCAAGGAAGTCAAATTCCCTGGATCCCAGAGTAAGAGAAGGGTAAGGGGCAAGAACTCTGGAAAGGCAGACATGGTGCAGATTATGAAAGGCTTTAAACACCAGAGGATTCTCTTTTGGATCATGGAGGTGATAGGGCTCAAGGGAGTTTATGTAGTGGGGGTACAAGGGAAAAAGAGGGGTTCCAGAGTGCTGTGGTCAGACTTGTGCTTTAGCAAGATCAATCTGGCATTCAAGGGAGGATATGCTGATGCGGGGAGAAACCTGGGGCAGACCCCACAGCCCGCTAGTGTGTTAGTCCAGGTGTGAGGGAATGAGGAACTTCATCAAGGATGCAGTAGTATCAGAGGAACAAGGGAGAGTCTAGAAGCAAGGTCACAAAAGCAGAATCAACAAGACGCGGCAAGTGATTGGATGCAGGGATAAGAGAGAATAAAGAGCTGAAGATGACCTCTATGCTGTGAGCCTGAGGATGGGAGGATGGGGTGTCCAAGACAGTTATCAGAACATTAGGAAAAGGAAGGAAAAACAATGAGTTTGGGTTTGGACCTGTTGAGTTTAAGATGTCAGTAGAACCCCCAGTCTGCAATGTCTACTAGGCAAATGGAGATGTTAGACTGGAATTGCAAGAGAGGTTAAGGGCTGGATGAAGAAAACTAAAAGTCATCTTCATAGAGATAATAACTGAATCCATGGAAGTTGATGAGATCACCAAGCAAAATAAGATAGAGGAAAAAGAGAAGAGGGTTCAGGACAGAGCCTTGGGGGTCACTCCCTCAAGAAAAAAAGATCCAGCAAAAGAGACAGAGAAGGAGCTGTCAGAGAAATGGGAGGAGAACCAAGAGAGAGAGAAAGTGATGTCCTGAAAACCTAGAGAAGAGAAGATCATGAGAAGAGATGTGACTAACATGCAGAATTGAAGGGTGCAGGAGACAGGGGACAAAAGCCATCTGAGTGACTGCAAGGGAGCTCATGGCAAATGGCCTCTATAGGAGAGCTGGAAAAGAAGATATGCTCTACCTAATATATGCCTCCATTATTTCTGGACACATAATTGGTATTTCAAGGACCTATGTGATTCTACCTATGTGATTCTCCCTCCACCAAAACAGAACAGCACCCCCCCCCTACAACTTAGTGTGATGTTTTTCCAGATTTCCTGTGGCCAAAAAACTCTTCAAAGAGCAGTCAAACTGATAAATCCATTCACACTTAGCCAAGCTAGCTGTGGACAAGAATCCAATGGACAGCACCCATTATGAAAACCTTAAGCAGCATCCTTAAGTAGGATCTACCATAGTGAGTGCACTCTGTGGGAAGAGCCTCAAGAAGAGAAATCATAATAGGATTAAAGAAGTCATACCACTGCCTGTATAAAACTCAATGAAGACAACAAAACATTATATATAATTTTATATATAATTTTTTTTTCCTAAACAGACTATAATTTGGTTTTAAATGGAAATTTTGCTCCCAGTTTGTTCATGGAGAGCATTTCTCGCATGCTTGGAGCAATGGTGGGCATACAGTGAAATATATGAACTGACACCAAAAGGTCTCAGCTGAAATCCTAGCCCTGCTAGTCCCTTGGAGGTGGACTTGTGTGACCCTGGGCAGGAGTCTCAACTTTCGCAACTGTTAAATGAAGAGGCAGCATCAGACCCTCTCTAAGGCTCCTTCCAGTTCTTCCTGTGAATTCTCTGATAAATTGATGTGACTGGAGGGGCCTCATTTCTGAACCATCTCTCAGTCCCACCCACTTACTAACAGAGCTGCTGGGAAAAAAATAAAGGTGTCAGTGCCCCAAGAGATGATGGAGAGCCAACAATGACAGCTACAGATTCTAGTTGCCCAACTGGCAGACAGCACTGAGGACCTCCCAGAGCTGAGGAGAGACAGTAGAAGGTCCTCCATCCAGGGACCCTGGGGAAGGAGAACAGCGGGATTCCAGGGCAGAGAAGCTTCCACCCTGGGAGCCCCCAAATGAGGGACTATGGGACTCTGGGCCCTCCCACACCTCTTTAAGAGTCCTAATTCAAACTTGTCCTATGCACAATTGTGAGGAAGGAGCAGAAGGAATAGAGAGCACCAGACACACACACACACACACACACACACACACACACATCTCTCCAGGTTGGGGAGGGGAAGAGATAGTTTGAAGAGATAGTACAAGTTGAGAGCCAGAATCTCCCCCAGAGTAGACTTGGGAACTCCTTATCTGAAAGCCTTTGCCTCAAGAAAAACACAAAATACCCCCCCCCAATACAAACACACTCTCTTTGTCTCTCTCTCTCTCTCTTTTTTGATCTCCCTCCTGGGGTGTCTTCTCACAGACTCCCACCACCTCTCTGAGAGAACAAAGTAAAAGAAAATCATACTCAAGAAGCATATTTAAAGGGAATCTTGGGAACCATCTCCCCCTCCCCTCCTTCTACAAAGGAGGAAGCTGTGGACTTGGGGCCTGGCTCTCAGCAGGCACCAAGCAGTGCTTGTGGACAGTGATGGAAATAATAACCTACCCGTGATGGCTAGTCAGCGACAGGTCTCCTGCCACCCTTGCTGCGCAGTGCCCCTTCTACCACACCAGGCAGAGGCTAGTCTCAGGAAACCATCCTCGCTGACTCCAGGAGCCCCTGGAATCAAATATCCTATGAGCAAAGGCTTTAAACTGTACAACCAGGATCATTCTGCTCTTCTAGCCAGGCTCCAAAGCCTCCACTGCTCATTCAGATCTCGATCTCCCAGGATCTCTAGTCTGCACCCCATGTCTTCCTGCACTGTGTTTAAATGCTCAGAAAAGCAGTTAAGTCCTTTGTCTGAACAAACCAGATTTTTTAGGCACTTTCAATCCAGTCGATTCAGATATACAGGAAGCAGCCCAAAGTAGCCATGGAAAGGGGACCAACTGGGGACTTAGGGCAGTTAAAAGGCAGAGTGAGTGGTCCTAAGAGAAAAGGGTGATTTATCGAAGCAAGGTTTAGGCAAGCTTCAGAGCCTCTCAGCATATAATGTTAGCCTATCCACGGTAATCCAGAGTCATCTAGAGCTAAAACAACACAGTGGTGAACTTTTGTAATTAAAAGCCAAGCATCCAAGCAACCTGAGTTGAAACCTTACAGTTTCTATGACTCATTCATGAACTTAGCACAAAATCCTGGGCACACTCAGAGAAGGAGAGAGAGAGAGAGAGAGAGAGAGAGAGAGAGAGAGAGAGAGAGAGAGAGAGAGAGAGAGAGAGATTGAGATTGATTAGCTTTAACACATCTGCTTCCCCTTTGTAGTTTCATCAGTGTCAAGACCCTGTTTCAATGATGGGTAAAAATAAATCACACAATATATGTAAAATGGCTAATTTGGATTACATAACATTGATCTCAGGAGGCATCAAGTATCGATATCGAAGGAAAGAAGACAAAAAAGAAATGGGTCTTCTCTTCATGGAGTTCCCATCTAGGGTAGAACTATGGCCACAAAGAAATAACTAAATTAGACCCTAAGATGGCCAGGGTAGAAGTTCAGAGTATTCATGACAGATCCAAGGAAGAAAAGATCATTTGACCGGAGAGAGGGATGACAGATGAAGGAGGATCCAACTGAGCTGATAGTTGAAAGGAGGAGGAGGTGAAGTTCAGAGTGGACCAGCCTCCCAGCAAATGGCATCAGCAAAGATATACAAGAAGAAGAAAGAAAGGAAGTTAGTCCAGTTTGACTGGCCTAAAAACTGTGGGGGAGATTGGGGGTGAAGGGGAATGAGAGGAAGGTCTTGAAGGCCATACTATGGAGATCAGGCCCGAGGAGGCCCTGAAAAAGTTCAGAGAATGAGAACATACATGATCAGATAGACTATGGCAGCTGTATGGATGACAGAGGAGATGAAAAAGAGGACGGAAGAAGGAATACAGGCTAGGAAGTCACTACAGAGCTCCACGCTGATGCAAAGAAGGATCTACTGTCAAATGGCAGCAATCAGAATAAAAATCACCCAATCCACCAGTATTTATCAAATACCTACTATGTGCCAGTCACTGGGTTAAACACTGGAGATACAAGCAAAAATAGTAACATAATCTCATTCTCAATCAGCTTGCATTCTAAGGGGACGGCAGTGAAATGATGTCTAAGCATATAAATATGAGAATAAATAAAAATAAACACATGGGAGCTTGAGAGGGAAGGTAATTGGGAAAGGGAAAGAGAAAGAGAAAAGGAGTTCCTGGAATGTCACTGTACCATTAAAAAAAAAAGTGAACCCCATGAGGAAGTCAGAGAGGCATGAGAAAACTTGAGTAAGATGTGCACAGATCTGACACAGAGAAAAATAAATAAAAGTAGTGAACAAATATGATAAATGGAAAAACAAGAACACAACAATCCATTGCTGAACAATTATAAAAAACAATCTTGGCCTTGAAGAAGAGCTAGGAGGGGCCCATCCCTGATTCTTTTTTCAAAGGTGGGGACTACAGGTACAGAACCTTTCATACTATGTCAAACTTTTTCAATATGTTGTTAGTACTCTTGATTTTTACTTTCTTTTTTCTTCTTTGTTATATAGGATTGCTTTCTGGAAGAAAGAGGAGACAGAAGGAATACACTGGAAAATAAAGGTGATGTACAAAAAAGGTACTAATAAAATTGACTTTTTTTTAAGAGAAAGTTAAACAGGGGGGCAGCTAGGTGGCATAGTGGATAAAGCACGGCCTTGGAGTCAGGAGTACCTGGGTTCAAATCTGGTCTCAGACACTTACTAATTACCTAGCTGTGTGGCCTTGGGCAAGCCACTTAACCCCATTTGCCTTGCAAAAATCTAAAAAAAAAAAAAGTTAAACAAAACCAGGTGAATAGCATCAGTGACAATTATAATACTATAAATAAAAATAACACTCTGAGGCAGACAGTTTATAAAAAGGACTAATCTCTTGGTAGCAAGGGGTCAATAAACACAATTGTCTAGGCACCACAAGGAGCTAGACATTTTGCTAGGCCCTTGTTTCCAGGACAGGTTCCATAGGGCAGGGTAGGTTAGCAAGAGGGCTAAGAAATAACAATGAGATAAAAACTGAAAGGCATCAAAAATGACTTTTAAAAATCAAATAAAAATAAAATTTCCCAGGGGTTCCACTAGCATGAAGACCCCAGTCCAGGCAGCCTACCAGGCGCCAAGCTTCCTCCCTCAACAAATAAAAACTCCCCATCTGGCCCTGCCCCTACCTCTGGCCCAGTCCACTGTCAGGTAGGCACTGAACTTCTCTCTGGGGCCAGAACCTAGTTCTTCCTGCACAGCTGAATCACAGGGCCCCCAAAATGTCTGACCAAAAGGAGAGTCCATGCTCAGTCTCCGCCTTTAGGGCAGCGCATACATTGTTCCATACCTACCTTAGGTGCTCTTTTGAGGCAAATCCCCCCCCCACCTCCCTCCCTCCCCCAGAGAAAGCTTCTGAGTTTAAGTGCAAATGGCAGAGGGAACAGTTTGGTTAGAAGAAAGATACAAGGTAAGCAGAAGCTCTGTGGGACAAAGAAGCACACGCCAGATGAACCTAAGACCACCATCTGCTCCATGGACCCACATGTTGGCCACTGTCAGCCGGGGATCTGCTTCTCAGGAAGACAAAATGTAGACTAGAAGGAGGCTCTGCAGCCACTCAGTCCAACCACCTTGCTCCTGTGCAGGGCTCTCACCCTCTGTCCTTCTGGCGAAGTCAAGGGACCCCTTACATGCATACAATAAAATGCAGAGGAATACAAAGGGAAGAAAGTCTACTAGAATACAGATGTGAAAACATGAAAAACAAGTTCATGGACCACCACCCCCATACACACACACACACACACACACACACACACACACACACACGGGGAAGAAATGGAGGCCCATAGCAGTTGTGGTCCCATGCTACCTTGACCTAATCAAAGTAAAGCACAAGGACTGTTGGACGTCTATACAGTCTCCTTTCCCTAATCTAAGCTAAGTCCTGAGGCACATTTGGGGACATGCTTACTAAGGATGTGACCAAGGTTTTATCTTTAAGGTGGTGGGCCTTTGTAGGTACCAATCAGTGACCCCCACATTAACCCTTTCACCCAGCCCAGGGAATGGCTCAGGCCTCTCAGAAGGCATCCTGCCAAACGCACTTTCTGGAGTTTAGAGAAGTGACAATGGCCCCACCGGGAAGAGTCGGTTCCCTTTTTACTGCTCTGCCCCACTGGCACCAGTCTGAGCTCCCCGAGGGACTTTTAAAAGAATTATGAAAATGACATCATACAAGACCCCCCCCCAAATGTATACATTTTTTAAAACACACATAAAAATAAGGCATGCTGGTTACCACAAGAAAGTTCTTAGTCACATTCGCAATATCCAGAATCCCCAAGTGCACGAAGGGGCCCGGCTGACACTGAGCACTAATTAACTTTTATACTGGCTACTGGAAGGGCTGCCTCACAGAATCTTACAGAATTTTACAACACCAGCGTGGAGCAGGATACCAAGAACCAATGAACAGGGACCTTCAGTTTAACAGAAATACTCATTAAGTCCCGCAGCCCAGGCTGTTTTCTGCATGCTGCTGAAGCCAGTATTTCCATCCTTATTTGTACTACGTCTAGCCAGTTTCCTGAGAATCCAAAGAGCAGCAAATTGGGGCCTGCTGCCATAAATTCAATCAACTAATTTATCACTAGCTACCTATCAGCTTCAGTGGAGGGGGTATCTAAATCAAGAACTCCATACTACAATAAAATCACAGGCCCAGACCTTCCCCATCTCCTCCCCCCCAAAAAAAATCTTTCATTAAATTTAAAATCAATCTCACATTGTTCTGTAGAGCATATTGTTGCTGCTTATAAAAATCATTTGTCTACCAGTCCCCCAAATATTAAAAGAATAAATCATGCTTCAAGAAGTCAAACTGCTCTTTCAATCAGTTGTATAAAATGCATTTACTGATTTCAAGATATATGTACAAAAAAGTCATCATTTTCGATATTTGCAAAAAGTCAACGTGTTTAGATTTGGGGCAGCAAAAACCCACTCGAGTGTATTACAAAGAGGGCCAAGCAGAGATGATCAGCACTTTGTGCTGACCAAATAGCACAAAGGACTGAAGGTTGGTTCCACTTCTCTTCCTTAAAACCATCAAGAATTATGTTACTAAGAGAGAAAGTTCAATTTCTTTTCTTTCTTTATTTTTTTTTTAATAAAAACATCTCATAGATAAATACAACGGGCAAAGGGACGGCAAAGTTGGCTGCTAATTGTCATTGGAGAGCTCTCTGGTTTACAACAGTTCTTTAAACACAGTAAGCGTTTAATCAATGTTTCATTCATTCATTCAATCGTAACAAGATTCTAAGGCACTGGTGATATAGAAGATATAGATTGGTTTTTTTGGCCAAGGAAATAGAGCCTCAGACATAACAGGACCCGAAACAGAGTTTATGCCTCACTCTGCTAAGCTAATAATATCAGTCATGTAATTTACAGAGGGATCCTAGTCCTTTGTCACTCTGAAATTAGGGTGAGGTGGAAGAAGCAATTAAATTTGAGTAGTAAACAGAGATTATGGGATAGATAAGTCAACATAATAATAGTAAAAAAGATTATTTGGTCCAGAAACCAGAAAAATTACATATATATATGAGTCTTATATACAAATATGCATATATAATGATTATAATATAATCAAAAAGAACAATGATATGAAAGCAAACCCTGTGTTAATTATAATAGTTTTGCTGGATATCAGCAAAAAACTGAAGGATGGCATCTTTCTTTTCTTTATTGGGGGGTTGATGAATGGCAGGGGGAGAGGAGGAAAGAGTCTTATGGATTCAGAATGTTGCATACACTATCAGATACGGTACTGTTCTATCAATAGGTATTGTTTAAATTCTTTTCCCTGTTAAAAGGGAAGGATTATTAGGGAAGGGATAGGAAGTCAATGAAAATGGCAGTGATGAATAAAACAAAACAAAAAATTTTTAAGTTATAAAAAACAAAAGAAAGAAAAGAGCTCAATGGTCATCCTTCATATACTCCATATTGAACAGACATTCCATTTGCTACTAAGGTAGCTTAATCAGAGTTTGGACAATCCCAGTCACTCACCAGTCAAACAAAGATTTGATCAGCAAGTCTGGCTAGGTCCAAGGGACCTGAATTTATCCCTCACCTGATCTCCATGGGAAACTGGGCATTGGTGACCAGGAAGCTGGAAATTCTCTGTTGGTGCAGCAGCTTCAGGAAGCGGTTGATTTGGGGGTACATGATAGGCTCTCCTACCAGCGACAGGGCACAGTGTTTCACCTGCAAACCTTCCTCCAAGCGACTGGCTTTCACACCGGGAACTCCTAGGAAAGGGAGACAAGAAAATTGACCCAAGAGCAGAGGTAGAAACCTTGCCTCTCCCTAAAGCAAAGGGATCACCAACTGATTCTGAATCCCAAAAAAGAAGTGGCAAAAGAAATCACAGGAGAAAGAAAAAGAAAAATGTCAACAACTATTCTTTAGATTAACTATTTTGATTGATTAAATGAAGCAAGATGGGCAGTCCTCAATTTTCAAACAGGCTATCTTCCAAAATTCTATTGGTATCAGAAAGAGAAATTCTCTCAGCAGCATTCAATTCAATAAACGTTTATCACGAATAAGACTGCGTGTAAGAAGATCTAAAGAACTGGCCTCAAAGCCCCACAATACTGGGCAAATTACTAATCTTCTCAGAGTCACAAACAATAAGTACATTCCCTCACCTGGGAATTTCCTATAACATTAAAATCATAGAACAAGACCTATTCCTTGAATTCCAAGAGTTGTTTTTTTTAATCAGGACCTAAGAAAAGTAACTCTCCCTTGACATGAGAAGTCACCCCACAAGTCTCCAGGAATTCTGAAACAAATTGATCCCTTCTCTACTTTGTACAAAATTCCAGAGTCTGAATCCCCGATTCAGATGCCCATTGACCCTAAATACAAGTTTATTTGGTAGACAATGAGATGCCACTGAACAAAAAAGGAAAAGTGATTAGAACTGTACTCTAAGAAGATTAAGCTGATGGACAAACAGAAAAGATTAGAGGGGGGGAAATGAGAAAGCCTGCCGCCTAGCCTCCAGAAAATGCCTCCATCTTTAACACTGAACCATGGAGATCAGAAATGAGCATCAGGCAGAGTCAAAAACAAATGATTCCTCCTCGTGCAGAAGTTATCTACTCAAGATCAAAATGACAGACATATTTCTGATTCCCTTTGGAGTCTACAGATTGCTCCTGGAAGTGCTAAGACACAATCTTTTTTTAAAAAATTCACTGATGGAATCATTTTTCCCCCCTATGATGATGTGTTCAATGTGTCAAGTGTCAGATGAAATGCATTCCAGCTATAGAAGACAGATAGCCCAAGTAAAGACCCAGAGATGGGAGATGGGATATTATGTACAAGGAATAGCAAAGTAAGAGATCATGGCTCAGATGTGGAAGTTAATGAAGGACAGTGATGTGCAGCACACCTAGAAAGGAGGCTGCAGGGAGTCTGAGATGTCAAACACAAGGATCTGCATTTCGCAGGGAATTTTTAATAATCTTCCTAAAAAGCTAAGTTCCCTGAAAGCAGGGGTCATTTCATTTTTATTGGTGTACCCCAACAGGATAGCCACTGAACACATCCAAAGCCCTGATGAAGTGAGCAATGGCCCAGAGGCCCAGGGAGCCAGGTGCAGCCAGGGGCCCTAAGGAAACAGTCCCCTCAGAGGAAGCCAAGGTGGAGGAGCCAAAGTGGCTACTGTCATCATCCCTGGTCAACATTGAAATGCTCAGCTGATGAAGATGTTTCTCTTGGCTCTCTTACTTCTGTTCTTAGCCCTCATGCTTGGCGTAGTAGTTGGTGGACAGGAAGCTCGTAATGAAGGCTTTGTCGCTGTCAGCGCCATCACCATTGTCATAGGACAACTCCTTTCTGCAGCTGACAACTGAATGGACCTGGATATGAAATGAAAAGCTAGGGGTGGCTACTTGTACCAGGGGAGGCAGCAGCCACTCAGATGAGATCAGAGATTGGGAGAATTACCTAATCTATTAAGAAACCAGCATTAGGAAAAACCACTTGCCCAAAGAAGCCAAGAGAAAAATCTTCATCAGCAAGATAAAGCAAAATGTCGCCTATCAAAGCAAGGGCCCAGGGTCTCAGGGGCCCAATAACAGAGTCTTTGTGGTCTTGTAGTAAGGGGATGAGGAGGATGGCCGGAATGCTGGTCCTGGAATCAGGATTACCTGAATTCAAATGCTGCCTCTATAACTGGCTAACTGTAGGATTCTGGACAAGTCATTGACCTCTGTGGGCCTTGAGTAATCTTTTTTATCTGTTAAAAGTCTTAGGTTAAAGATCCTCAAAGGAGTCCCAGAAGGACAGGATTTAAAAGTGAGAGTCCCTGTCATCCTAGCCAAAAACACAAACGATGCTCCACTATTATGTACTCTACAAATGGTCATTCAGCCTCTGCCTGAAGACCCCAAGGATGAGCAGTTCACCACCCTTTGAGGCAGGTCACTGAACTTCCCAACAGCCCCACTTGTTAGGAAGTGTTTCCTAAGAGCAAACCTAAATTATCCATTTGCAAGTTCCCCCCATTACTCATTTCCTGAAAACCTACAACCTGGACCTCTCCCACTTTCTTCTTGTGGAATTGCCAGGAGGAGAAGGAGGAGAAACAGGTAGATTTGCTCTGTGAGGCCCAGGAAATTGCAAAAAGGCAAACTTTGGCTCCAGCCTCCTAACAATCCACTCCCTTCGGCAGCAGGGACCCTCCGTGTCCAAACAAAGCTTGGGCTGACCCAGGGGCCCTGCAGGTTTCTGCCTGGGCACAGGTTAGATTTGATGACAAGCTTTTCAACCCCAAGACTCATTAACTCCTTCCTAAAATCCACCAGAGGTTCCTCCTGCTGTACCAGAGGCCCTTCCCCTTAGGTTATTTATATACTGCTGTCAATCAATCATTATAAAGCACCTACTCTGTGCCAAGCCCTACAGACCCAAAGACCAACAATCCCTCCAAACTCCATGCTTACACTCTACAAGAGAAGGCAATGAATAACATAAGAGTATAAAGAAAACAACTCTAAAGAGAATAGATACAGGCACCGGGGAGGGAGGGCACAAGGAACTGGAAGGAATCAGGAACCACCTAAAGTGGGACATGGTGCTTCCCCAGCCCCTGGAAAGAAGTTAGGAGATTCTACAGAGGGAAAAGGGGAGTAGGAGCTCCTTCCAGGAGAGGCTGAAGCCTGGATGGAGGTGTGGAGCTAGGTCACAGAGAAAAGGCTGCCTTGGCTGAACTGCAGAGTGTGGGAAAGGGAAATCATGTCTGATGAGCCTGAAAGACTAGGTCAGCTGGGGAAGAGTCTGAAAAGCTAAATGTGGAGGCAATAACGAGTCACTGCAGTTGACGCAACAGAGTCGAATCGCCATCAGAATGGAGCTCCCCCTCCTTTGGTGAGGTCTTTTTCGTTATCATTAAACAAGTTACTGGAGGGATGTGACATAGTCTACTTACTCCAAGGAACATCTTTATTCCAGGGTCCTAGCTGCCTCCCACAATGGAATCTGTCTCAGATGATGACATTCCAAGCATCACAGGGCCATAGGATCATAGAGAACTTGAGACAGAAGTGAGCTTAGAAGACATCTAGTCAAAATCCCTCTCTATAGGAAAGGAAACTGAGATCAAGGCACATTTAGGAAACTGCCAAGGGTCACACAGGTAGGAAACAGCAAAGAAAGAATCCAAGTCCAGAACCTCCTATCTCTAAATCCAGAATCATTCCCCCTGCACCAACTGCAACAAAGAGTTTCTCAGGATCAGCTTTCCATTTGAATCTCCTTGGTCTAAGCAATTCTGGGCCAAGCTCACTGCCTATCTATAGAGCCTGAGTAAAACACACACATACAGACATGGGCTCACTCAATGCTTCCCATTCAACTGTATATTGTAATCTGGGTGATTTGCATTTTTCATCTGCTTTGGGGTTTTTTTTTTCCAGTATGGATTGTTTGTGGATCGATCTTGAATAACTCTGTACTTTACTAAAGGGACTTTATAGTAACCCAGGGCTTGGTACAATTAGTACAATGTCATTTGCAATTAGAGGTATTTAGAGAACTTCTCTAGAGGCATAATCCTTTCAGTTGGACTCTGTACAGGATATACTGGCAAACATCTTAGGGGAGCAAAGGTTTTCCTAATTTTATGCTTCAATGGATGCTAACAGTGCAAACAGCCAAGCTCACATCTGTACAAGAATGCAAACACCTCCAGATGACCTTGGTTCCATTTTATCTATGCTTTTTCATTGTTTTTGAACCTTCCTCTCATTGAATCCAACCCTCAATGCCAGCACAAATTTCTTCTTTATATTTTTTGGTGAAATCGGTTACTCTTCCCATTTCATCAAGTCCAAAACTCCTTTCCTGATATTATTACAACTGAGGAGAAAGGGGATGGGGCCTAAATATGATGGTTTCCCCTTGCCTTGGCATTGAGATTGTCATAGAAACAATGGCACATTCTGTTCAATTCAGCACACTTTTTAAAACTCCTACTATGCTACCCTTAGTTAATGTGTCTTTCCACTTGGCCTAAAGCAGTTTCTGATCTCATTAGCATAGTGTCTGGCAACATGGTAGGCTTAATAAATGTTTATTTTTTTCTAGTATTCTAGAGATAGAATCAAAGATTTTACTTCTCTCCATTTCCCATTATTTAGAGTCAAGAGTTTATTCAATTCAATTCAACTGGGAGCTGCTTATTATTCTATCCAATGATATCTTTTCTTCATTCTTTTTGCAAATTCAATATTGGGTTTTGATCTTGGTTCTTACTAGACAATGACTAGTCTAAAAACAGGCAGCAAATTCTGATACAACTGTTACCCAATAACAAATAGATTTTTTCTGTTCATGAGGATCCAATTTCATTTTTGGTCTTATCATTCAGTGCGCACATTATCAATGCTTTCTGATTTTATTCCTGAATAAAATATTCAAAATGCTCATCCAAGAGGCTTCTGACTTGATGAGAGTTGCCAGACTCATGCTGCACTAGCATGGGTTTCAAGAACAAGGGATCTCCAGGTCATGATAAGGCATCAGGGAAGGGCTCATGTGGAGTGTTTCCGAACTAAGTTTTTAAAATCAAGATTGAAACTTGGTCCTTAACTAACCTCATGTTGCCTAGGCAACTCAAAATTAGATATAAAATTTCCTAGTATTCAAAGGCCATAATAGAGTATCATTATCTTTAATCCCCAGATGAACAGAGGGTAGATTCAAGTTGAACTCTAAAATTAGGTCTATCTTCAGGGAGTTGATTATAGCTGGTACAAGTCTCTAAGATTTCATTAAGTGTATAGGAACTGAGATGCAGTCACTGTTCAGTAAGGTTGACTATTTAGAAACAATCTTGATCAACTATATATGTCTTCAAATAGCAATGTCTAACTTCATCATATTGACTCATTTTCCCTGAAAAACAAAGTTTTCCACACCTGTGGTTACCCTCACAAGTGAAAATTTGGAAGTTTCCCCTAACAGACCTAAAAACAACTGGGACTTCAAAAAGACATGAAGGTTTGTGACCCTGGGGCCAAATCACTTAATCATGATTGCTTTGCAAAAAAATAAAAATAAAAATAAAAAAGACACGAAGGCAACTTGAACCTCCATTTGAGAAAAGTGTGTCCCTGTTCCTTGTCTTGGAAGAATAGTGAAATATCTAATCTAATCACTATTCAAGAGAAAAATTGGCTAAAAAACATTTTAATCAATTAAATAAGTTTAATAAGTAAATAAAATCCTAATCTAGTAATTACCCTGAGAAAGAAGACTCATCATTAACTACTGACCACATTCTACCTGGTACAACAGTAGAGATATCTCACAACCATAGAAAACTTGACCCAATTGGATTTGAACATTATGGCATCCTTCACCATCTCAGAGGAAAGCAAAGCAAAGAAATGAGCACCCTCTTGTTCCCTTGAAACTGGAAGTATAAGGACAGAAGGCAGCTTAGGAGACATCACCTACATTACTCAAACAACAAATCTGCAGCACTGTTTCCCAGTAGAGTGTCTTTTTTCCAAGTCATTTATAAGAAATTCTTTCAAAAACCCCAGACTTTTCCCTAAAGCTGTGTGTTTCTGACAAACTACCTTTTCCAAGAACATATAGTCTTGCTACTCTAAAAATTTATTACTTTCTCCTTAATTAAACAATGTATTTTATACCATTGTTACCTAATATTTCTTCACTAATCCCAGATGCCTTCTTTTATAACACTATGTTCACAGATTCCTATTGTGTTTTGGTAAACATATGAGAATATTTTTATAAGCTTCTAAACATTTCCCTCCTCTGTATAGATTCTCTATTCTACTTTTAAAAACTACTCAACCAGTATTATCATTTACACCAACCATCCATATCATTCTTATTCTAAAGATTTAAACTAGGGTTTAAATATGCCTATTCCTACACTGAACAATAATATATATTGCTATATAAAATTATATATAAAATCAATTCACATTTCTTCGAAAGTGGCATTCCTGGCTAAAGGACAAAGAAAATTATACTACTGAAATACACATGCAACTATCGGGAACTTTTACTATTTGCTTCAAGAAAACTAAGTGTCTAGGCATATATTTTTATTTATTCTTTATTTATTTATTAATGTAACTATTTTATTTATTCAGTGTTTTCTCCTCCAATCTTTTCTCTTCCAATGAACAACTTCTTCTTGTCAAGTAACCCTCAGCATTCCTACCCTCAATTTTAAAACTCTACTTGTCAAAACCATCTGTTTGATACCTTTCATTTCTGGTTCAACCTTAAACTAGGGATGAAAAAGCACCAATAGAGTTTGGCAGGAAAGAATGAAGCAAGAGGTTGTAGGCCTATATATCACCAATCCAATATGCAAAGGAGAATTCTTTGCTCTAAATCATTATTGAATAGAGAAATGCAAATTAAAACAACTCAGAAATCACCTCATACCTATCAGATCAGATAATACGACAGAAAAGGAAAAGCCTAAATGTTGAAGAAGATGTGGAAAAACTGAAACACTAATGCATTGTTGATAGAGTTGTGAACTAATCCAACTATTCTAGAGAGCAACCTGGAATTCTGCATCAAGGGCTATAAAACTGTACATATCCTTTGATTCAGTAATACCATTTCTACATCTGTATCCAAAGAGGTCATAAAAAAAGGAAAAGGAGCCACATGTGCAAAAATACTTATAACAGCTCTTTTTGTGGTGGCAAAGAATTGGAAGTTGAGGAGATGCCCACCAATTGGGGAAAGCCTGAACAAGCTGTGGTACATGAATGCAATGAAATACTATTGTTCTATATAATGCTGAATGACGTAAGCAGAACCGGGAGAACAGTGAACACAATAATAGCAACATCATGCAATGATAAACTATGATAACCTTAATTTTTCTCAGCAATACAAAGATCTAAGACAATTCCAAAAGACTTCTGATGAAATACTCAGAGAAAGAGCTGCGGAGTCTGAAGGCAGATCAAAGCAAACTATTTTCACTTTTTGTTGTTTTTGCTTTCTAGTGGTTTTTGTTTTCTAGTTGTTTTTCCCTTTTATTCTGATTTTTCTTTTACAACATGACTAATGTGGAAACATGAATAACATGACTATACATAAATAACCTACATCAGATTGCTGATACAGATTTTTCTGAAGGCAGAAAAATTTGGAACTCAAAATCTTATAAAAGTAAATGTTGAAAATGATCTTTAAATGTAATTGGAAAAAATAAAATAATAAGTAAAAAAAATAAAAGTATTTTAGGTAATCTTTAGGCAGATTTAGACTGCTTTATGACAATGGTTTCACCATTGAGAGGCTAAAGGGACAAACATGCAAGGATCACAGATAAAGAAGTTATTTTTTTAAGGAATATAAATGATGTCAGCAATATGCCCACTTTCTGTTAAAAATAGCAAAAAAAAAATCCCCACTAAAACTATATTATCTCTGACATTTCTAAGTGCATATTTGAAATTTCATTGAAACTGTTAAAAAATAAAGAACATATTTTTATTGTTGTCTTTTACCAAAATTCTAATCAACTATCATTTTGTTTCATAATAGTGGAGCAAACCAGATAGCCTCTCATTGTGAGAATGTTCCAGATGTAATCAAACTTAGACAACTGCCTACAAAGTTAGTGTGGAAGAAGAAGAGCATGAATATTAGGAAGAGCAGTGAATCTGAGGGCAGGAGTGGGAATCCCCTTTCTGATCATTCTTGGATGGCTTTTGGCAAGTCATTGAATCACTCTAGGCCTCAATCTCCTCACCAATTAAACTAAGGCAGGGAGGAAGTGGGGAAGGGGGAAGGAGAAGGGATAATCACAGAGGCAGGTTAGATGATCTCAAAGATCCCTTCTGGCTCTCCATGACACGATCCTGAAAAGAAACCTGAAATGCCAGCTGAAACAAGGACCTTATTTCACCTAGTCAACTGGGACAACTGGCAATGTTCATTCATTTCCATCACATCCAACTCTCCATGACTTCACCTGGGCCAAAGATACAAGAATGATTTGCCATTGCCTTCTCCAGCTCATTTTGTAGAAGAGGAACCTGAGGCAAACAGAGTGAAATGATTTGCCCAGATTATACAACTACCGAGCATTTGAGGTTGGATTTGAACTCAGGTTCTACTGACTCCAGCCCAAAGCTCGGTCCACTGTGCCTCCCAGTTGCTCACATTCATTCCTAAAGGAATCCTTATTTCTCCTCTATGGTTCACAGTATAAAAATGGAAATCTCCAATCAATCATTTCCTTCAGTGATTCACTGACTTAATAATCACCACACATGATATAAGAAATAAAAGTTAAAGTATAGAAGTATATTTTTATATTAAAAAACTTGAACTTGCCAATACAAGAAGAGCCCCTGTCAAATGAAGACATGGATGCCTTACAAGGAGAAATGTTGATGAGCACAGACACTCTGACCCACATCTGGACAGCAGGGCTACTTAATTAATGAAGTTCATGAGGATGAGGCATTATAAGGAATTGGGGAATGGACAGAAATGAGACTAAAGCACCTTCAGACAGCCAGAGGCCAGCACAGTCAAGGAGAGGGTCACCATCCTCCCTCACCTCAGGCCTGACCTGTCACCAACTAGAAATTGCAACCCATTCAACCTGGCCACTTAGCTGAAACTGGAAAGCAAAAAGGGTCAATGCCCATAATCCTAAAGGAATGCAACCATCTGAGAGTGAAGCATGTCCATAAGAGGGAAACGCATTAAGCTAATAAATCAGGAAAGAAAAGCAGGATGACTAGCAGTGGTTGGTGTGCCGGCAGAGTGAAAGATGAAGGATGAATCAGCAACCCAGGTATGGCCAGGGGGAAATACTTTTGTAATTAGATAAAAAGAACCCTGAAGAAGTGCTAAAGGAAGAGGATTGCTGAAAATTGGTAAAACACTAAAAAGTAAACTCAAGTCTTAGGAAAAAAATTACAAGAAATATCCAACTTACAGAATTTTTCCTTTTTATGTCAATTGTTTTCAAGACAGAATGAATTTTTTCAGAGCTGCATTAATTAAATCTGGAAGGCAATTAGCTTCTCTTTCCAGGCCAGCTCTACAAAGTCATAAAGTATATTTCAACTACAACCAACCAAAGTCACTGGCATCAACACACCATGTTTCTGGTGTGTTTCTGGTGTGAAAATGCCCTTGGAGGGGGAGAGGGCAGCTAGGTGGCACTGGATAGAGTACCGGAGTCAGGAGGACCTAAGGTCAAATCCAACCTCAGACACAATAATTAGCTAGCTATATGACCTTGGGCAAGTCACAACCCCATTGCCTTGCAAAAAAAAAAGAAGAAGAAGAAAATGCCCTTGGGTTTCCAAGTCAAGGACACTGATTCCCAAATTTACCTTTGACAAGAATGGATTACCTAGTACAAGTATAGAGGGAGAGGAGGCTCCCAGCAAAGGGTTGGGAAGAAGAGGGCATGTCTCCCCAGATACAGAAAAACTGGCTAACTCCACATCTGTGTTAGAAGGCGCATTGCCCCCAAGGAGACTCACCACTCTCTAAGGAAACAAAAGGCAAATGTTTCTGTAAGGGGGGGAGAGGGGGAACCATATATTTATCACAGTGCTTGAGGAGAATGTAAACTCCTCCAGGGCAGGGGCTGTGCATCCCTGGTCCCTTGAACAGAATTTTCTGGATAGTAGGTTTGATCAACATTTTCCCAAATTAACTAGAGGAAGAGCAGCTGTTCCCACTGGAGTAGCTCATGCAGACAAGCTGTGGAATTCCATTCCCAAAAACCAATGATAGACATCACCTATCTCCAATAATACCTGGGCAAGAGAGGGGCCTAGACATAAAATGAGCTAAATGGCCAATAGTCAAACAGGTTGGGGAGGTTTCCACCTACAGCAGGAATGAAATGACGTCCTTTGGAATGCATCACCTTTCTACCTCTTTTCCAGAAAAGCTTTGGCTCTTTACAAATAATTTATTTCATCTTATGCTTCTTGGACTTTTCCTTTTGTTCTGTGGCATTTTTATTACAAGATCTGCTGTGATTAGCACAGCTTTCCAAAAAAAAAATGCTCATCTATTTAAGGTCAGAAAAAATTTAAAAGTATAAAACAAAATAGTCATTTTAGGTCTCAAAAAAGGAGAAATAAGTTTTGAAGAGGTAAATGACCTGCCCTGCTACAATTCCATTTTTTTTTTCCTCCCCTGGTCTAACAAGAAGATTAGCAGAGTTCTGGCAAGTGGATAAATATGAGCTCATTCCAAAGAGATTCTACTCTAGCCAAAGGTAATGTTGCCCAGAAGGCCTTTTTGAGGTACCACCACTTTCCTTTGAGTTCAACAGCTAATCATCAAAACTGTTCTATCGGGGAGGCTAGGTGGCGTAGTGGATAAAGTACTGGCCCTGGAGTCAGGAGTACCTGGGGTTCAAATCCGGTCTCAGACACTTAATAATTACCTAGCTGTGTGGCCTTGGGCAAGCCACTTAACCCCATTTGCCTTGCAAAAACCTAAAAAAAAAAACCTGTTCTATCATCTATGCAGGAATTATTCAGGAAAAGGATCCATTTCCCATTCAGATTTCTGGCATGGAAACAGCAGGGACAGATGAATGTTTAGAGGTCATCCCTTCTCCATGTTCACGCTAACCTAACCTTTCCCAGATCCACAATTCTCCCCTTGTTCTCACAAAAATCAACAAATACTTAAAAAGTCATTTATAGAAATCTATGATTCATGTATGCATTTATTTGATTTCACCTAAGATTTTACCTTTATGAAGCTGCAGTTGCATAGAAACAATATTATGAAAATTCAAACATCCAGTTCCTAATAAATCTTAGCCTGATTTCCCATTGGAACCTTCATTCTTAGAGGCTGCAGGGACAGAAGGCCTGGTCCTGAGGCTCTAGCTATGAAAGGCTACTCCACTTTCCTGAAATTCACTTCTCAGCTGTGTAAAATGGGGGGGTAAATAAAATTCTCCCTGCCAAGTTCATGACATTGGTGCAGGAAAGCCCTAAGAAGGACCATACAAGTCTGAGTGACTGCTATGAGAATCAAGGACACCTAAAAAACTGGAGGAGGAGGAGAAGCCCAGGGACTCCCTCATTCACCCCTGCAACCAAGCAGCACTAGAGACTGCATGCATGGACTCCCATCCTCTTCTTATAGGTATTCAGGAAGAAAAGCATCCTCTCTTGCCATGCCCTTCCCAGATATTCTTCAACCACCCAGAGAGGTGGGTATAGGAGGAACCAAAGACCCCTCTAGAGACAGACACCACACTCAGAACTCCCTGAAGTCAATTCTATTACTAGGAAAAGCTCTGGAGATCCATTGGCCCTGACGCTAGAGGAATCTCATAGACCAGTGAAATCCTCTCCTGGATCTCCAACACCAGCTGAAACCCCCATATGCCTTCTCCTTCCAAGCATTCAGCCTAAGAGGAACGCTATCTGAATATGAAATTATTATGACTTAGCATTTGCCAATTTCCTAAATTACTGTTTAGGAGAGGAGATTCATGTTTTACTTTGAAAAGGCTTATATAGGATCATTTTTAATTATCAACTAACCAAGTTTACCAAAAACAGTAGTTTGTTACAAAAAGACTGGCTGAAATTTCCTGAGGGTTAATGGCATCATTCCCAGGGGTGTCTACTCAAAGTTGTATAGAAGAGGGTCTGAGAGATTATTCTTACCTTCACTCTATACAAAGGAGAAATTTAGTGTTCAAGTCAAATGAGGAAATCAAATACAAAAGAAAGGTACCAAGTTAGAAACATTAACAAAATTTTATTAGCAGCCTTGCAAATAAATTCAAAACCATCTAGAACTATGAGATCCTCAAAGACAGGACTGTCTTTTGTCTTTCTGTATCCCCACCCTTAGGGAACATGCCGGACTCACAATAGGCAATTAATAATTGTCTGATGACTGTACACCAAAAGAAATTCAGAAGAATACATTGGACAGGGTCAGTCAAATCCAGTCCACCACCTGTTCTCCTACTGGATAGTGAAGAATGACTTTACAAATGCAAATGCAATAAAACTTTATCCAATTATGCAAACATCATTCTTAGCTTGTGGCTGCAGTAAGATGTGAGCCAGTTTGACCTAGGAAATACCCAAGAAAGCCAGAACAGCAGGCCCTTAGGAAAACTTGACTTGATGGTCTGGGGCGGGCCTAGCAGGAGCTGTCCAAGGAGGCTAGAGGAGACCCAGAGCAGCCTTGGAAGCTAGAGGGAGGCCAGGCCCAGAGCCATTCTGTGGAGGGAGGAGGATGCTTCCTAGGAGGAGCTCGTTAACCCAAAACCTCATCAAAATGAAAAAAAGGTTGAGAGAGAAACAAGCACCACATAAAATCAAAATGCAATTAATTAAACAGTACAAATCTGTTATCCTTTCAAAAGGGGTGCCCCAGAATCAGGTACGGTCAACATGCTGGCTCTGTCTCCCAGCAAGGCCATTCATGCTCCCCCATCATGCTACATCAGCTTGATTCACGAGCACCACCAAAAGCCTCCTTGGGACATCTAGAATGATTGGACCCTTGAGGGCTCTGCTCCCAGGACCAGGATCAGGTTCCATCTCTCAATGCTCTTCATTTGGGGCAAGAGAGAAGAACCAGACACAGAAGAGAGTCCACAGATTAGCTGGAAAAATCACAAAGAACATTTCTAAAACCCAAATCACATTTCAGCTCCTGACCTGAGACTAGATCTATACTTTTTAAAAAAATGTTTCCCCCACCCCCAATGTAAAGATTATCAGACTACCTTCTGTGGGGCCAAAAGGGGAGTAAAAGGACGGGGGAGGAAAAATTGTGAAATCAAAACCTTACAGAAAATGATAGGTAAAAACTACTATTGTATATAATTGGAAAACAAATAAAATATTAATTAAAAAAAGAAAATATGTCTTACATAATTGTATAAAATAACCTATATAAAACTGCCTACCATTTTAGGAAGAGAGGGGCGGGGGGAGAGAGGGAGAGAGAGAGAGAGAGAGAGAGAGAGAGAGAGAGAGAGAGAGAGAAGAAAAATTTGAAACTAAAACTTTTGTGAAAGTTAAAGAAGCAGCTAGGTGGCACAGGGGGCGCTAGGGGCGTGGTGGAGTAACTAGGTAGCACAGTGGATAGAGCACAGGCCTTGGAATCAGGAAGACCTCAGTTCAAATCCAGAGTCAGATACTTAATAATTGCCTAGCTGTGTGGCCTTGGGCAAGTCACTTAACCCCATTGCCTTAGATAAGTGTTTTAGAAAAAGATTCTTTAAAAATTGTCTTGGGGGGACGGCTAGGTGGCGTAGTGGATAAAGCACTGGCCTTGGAGTCAGGAGTACCTGGGTTCAAATCCAGTCTCAGACACTTAATAATGGCCTAGCTGTGTGGCCTTGGGCAAGCCATTTAACCCCATTTGCCTTGAAAAAACCAAAAAAAAAAAATTGTCTTGGAATATAATCGGAAAAAATGACATTAAGCTAGATCTTTCAAGGTCTACTTTTCTGCTATTTATCAACCAACTTTGTATTTTAATGTAGATGCACCTGGAGGGTCAAGGGCAAGATCTATCCATTATCGAGATTCAGTATTTTTTGTCTGCTTCATCAGGTCCTATAGTACTATAAAACTAAGAAGACCCTGGAGAAAAATCTGATGTCCTATTCATTAAAGGGGGCTAGGTCCCTTTAATAAATGATTATTGACTCAGAAAAAAAGTTTCCTCCTGTCCAAATTCACCTTCTGCAAAATGGTCTTATAAAGGTTCTGGGACTCTTATGACTAAAGATAATTGGAATAACAACATTTTATTTTTGTTTATTAGCACACTGAGCTTTCTGAAATGCTTTCACAGCAGCATCTCATTCAATGCTAATTTGAATGTGGCACAGTGGATAGAGCACGGGTCCTGGAGTCAGGAGGACCTGAGTTCAAATTTGACCTCAAACACTTAATATTATCTAGCTGTGTGGCCTTGGGCAAGTCACTTAACCCCATTTGCCTTGCAAAAAAAACAAAACAACCTTTCCTAATCTACCAAGGCAGAACATGGCAAACAGCTCCTGGGACCCCCCCACAGAATGAGGCTCTTCTAAAGGAAGCAGGGCTGGGAATGGGGTGATGGCTCCCTAGGAAAGTCTGAGTGCCAGAGTGAAGTCTGTGAGTGGAGCCCCATAAATTGGAGCATTCAAAGTCAGTAATTCCAGCCCTGAGGAAAGTTTGGCTGTGATTTTTAAAGCCCGTAAGCCCCTCAGCCAAAGCTCCCCAGCCTGGACTGGCCACCTTATTTTCTCCATTCCTGTTTGTCCACTAGCATCTCCATTCCAATATTACCCAATAGTCCTTCCTACCAGACCTGCCCTATCCTTCAAGAAATTGCTTTGGGTATATTTTGCATTTAGTTTTCTAAGTACTTGCTGTTTCCTGGTAGTAGAATATAAACCCCTTGAAGGGAGGGCTTGGCAGTGAAAGGGTTCCTGGCTTAGGTGCTGACACATGGTAGGTTTGCCTAGATCTGTCTAGGCTCATTTTTTTGCTGTCCGAATTCTGACAGGTGACTCAGAAATGACAAATCCTGGAGTAAAGACTGGCTTTGTGAGGGTGACTAATAACATCCACTGACTCGATGCTAGGACAACTGGGGGCCTGAACAATTTTTCCAGATGTCAGATTTTATTTGCAAGACCAGTAAGAAAGAAACCCCCTCACACTCCCGACCGGCTGCACATACTCCAGCTGATGCTGCCCTGTCTCCCACGCCACACATTAAAGTAGTCACATGTGGATCAACCTGAGAAGTGACCAGAAGCAAAGAGCCTGTCTGGCCCTCTGACCAACCTGGGGTCTCCTCCATGAGGCTGCTCCCTCCACCGGTGCAGACTGTACACTTAGCTTCTCAAACTTCCTGATCAATTCTACCTACACAGATCCTCTTCTCCAATCTCTTCTCAACTCCAATAAAAGGTGAATAAATATGATGAATAAAGTGTGGAATCCAAATTCTGATGTTTAGTTAATTGCTGCTCCAGCCCCCCAACCCACCCCACCCTATCCCCCAAATCATATCAGCTCATAAATGTGTATCAGCTCAGGACCTCTCAACAGGTCTGTGCACTGGGAAAACTTGACCCCCAAAAAAAGATCCCCAGGTAATAAGGGAACCGTGGGAGAAAGTCTGATCAAAGGGAGGGAACAAGTCTCTGAGGCCCAAAGGAAAGAAGTTGTTTCATTTTAATGATTCATCTTTAAATTTAGATTGATTTAAAGTCAGGTTGAAAGTAAAAGCTGCCTATGAAAGGGGAAAAATGGCCAACAGTTGGGGGCAGGGTGGGGCAGGGTGGGGCAGGGTAGGGGCCTCAAAATCCTTCCTTTCCTGCCCAAACATTTAACCAAAAAAAAAAAAAAAAAAAAGAGAGAGAGAGAGAGAGAGAGAGACCAGAGTGTTCACACACAGACTTGAGCCAGAGATTCAACTTTGGGGAGGCAATGATTCTGTCCCAGAGAGAAGAGAAATACCTTTAAACTGTCTGATCATGTCCTGGTGATTTTCAATGGCCTCTTGTAAAATCATATCGGGCTGATCCATCTTCCATCGCCACTCAGTACCTACCGGATTGGTGTGGTGCCTGCAGAGAGAGGATGCAAAACTCCACAATGAGCACGATGCCATCAGGTCAGTGCTCCAAGGCTGACAAATTCACTCCCCCAAATCACTAGGGTCTCTCCCTAAGAAACAGGCCTGCTAAACTCAGCTGGTCCAAAACAGTGTTTAATAAACCAATTTTTACAAGTTCTCAGAGTCCATTACGAAGCTGTGAACCTGCCCAAAGACAGCAGAGGAGACTCCCAGCATGATGGCCCTGCAAGCTAAGTGGCCGATGGATGCCTCAAGTTTATTCAAGAAGATTTGGGTTCAAATCTGACTTCAGACACTTCCTAATCTGTCCGTCTCAGTTTCCTCATCTGTAAAATGGGGATCCTAAAAGCCTTTCCCACAGAGCCTGCGGTGAGGGTCGAGGGAGAGGATATATGGGAAAATCCTTGGGAATTCCCAAAGGGCTCCGTAGAGGCTAGCGCCCCTCTTGTGGTTAAGCCAGTCCTCCACCCAGAGCATGGCCCTCGGCTGTCTTCAGCCACAGTATCCACAGGCCCACACATGCACACCACACACACATACAGAATATGCTGTATGAATGCTCACAGGCATGCTTAGCCAGTGCAGCCATACTCACAGGCATGCACATACATGCATACACCATGTGCTCATATTGGCACATGCACCCAGACAGGCACATGCACCCAGACACATGCTGTGTATGGGCATGCACATGTGTTTACACATGCAGATACATATGTACTTGCACAAGGCGCACACACACATACAGATGCCTGTTTATACACATATGTGTGCTTGCACCAAGATATACTCTTATGTGATGCTCCCACAAATATGTGCATGCATGTGTACATACCTGCACACAAATGCACACCTGCATGCACACAAATACATTTGCCCTCCTCACACCACCAAGGTTAGCACCATCTCCATGCACCATTTGCCCATGTCCAGGAAAGATGGCAGGGCAAGGATTCCTTTGTCACTGCAAACAGGGGGCAAGGGCCAAAAATGGGAAGGGAAGGGTACAAGTCACTCCAGATTCCAGAAAAACAGCTCAAAGCAAGCATCCTCTTGAAGAGCAAGTCTATTCTCAATCCACATGGCTCAGTTCCCATTGATTTTTAAGCCAAGGGAGCATCACCCAGCCCGGGCCCTACCACCATGGCTGCCCCATCTCCCAGGAGCAAGCTCCATTCCATGGAGGCCCCAAGTGCCCTCCCTCAGGCCCAGTCTAACCCCCCAGAACCATTCAGCTCCTTCTGTCTCATCCTCCCTCAAGAGAATGGAAGCTCTCTGAAGGGAGGACCTGTCTCTCTTTTGGCTTGTATGTGTACCAGCTCAGCATCTATCACACATCAGGACCAAACAAATGTGTGTTTTCTTCTTTCCCAGAAACATTAAAGAGACTACAAAGGGAGCAAGTAGGAGAGGCTGAACTGGAAGCCAGCTCCACCGCTCCTTCCCCTGCACCACGCGGCCTCTCAAGGCCATCGGGGCTCACCAGTTCATCGGTATTGCTGGTGTTGTACCATTATTATTACTGTTGTTCTTCTTGCTGTTGTTATCAGTTTCACTGGAGAGCTATAGGTCAGAAAATCAAATCAACAACCCTAGTCACAGAGTTAATATGAACACATTAACCTACTTGCCATTTCCAGCAAAGCCATCCGAATTTGGGCAAGGCCAGAAACTGGATGTCATTATTCCACTGACTCATATTAGCCTTTTCATCTAATCTTGACATTTTCTGGAGTTAATTAAAGATATCTATCAGCAACTTGGTTTACAAGTGTGCTTTACAGGCCCAGACTGCCACAAGGCCACACTGGAACACACCTCTGCAGAGGGGTCAAGGTACCTGGGCCTAGGCCATAAGCTCAGGTTTTCAATTCCAGCCTCCTTGGAGAAGGAGACAAAAGAGAGGAAAAACAACCTGAACCAATCTTTTCTGTTGTGACCTTTTTAGGTTAGAACATAAAAAAATCTGAGCATAACAGAAGGCAGTACCTCACACATCAATGGCTGGAGGGGAAAATGGCTAATTAAAAAAGGGACAGACATGAACATAAAACATAAAAAGCCAGTTTTAATTACAAATCAAAACTGCCTGGCACATAATAAAAAAACCCAAAAAATCAATGTAACTAGAAACAAAAAAGAAATAGTTGAATGGTAAAAAAAAATATATCGATACAGAGACCTCGATATTGCCAGCATATATCTGCTGAGGGCCCCATAGTCAAAATATGGAACACGGAGAACAAGATGTAAAAACAAGAGTCACTCCCTGCCAGAGAAGAAGTCAAAGACTTAAAGAAGATCTTTCAAAAGAAAAAGAACAAGTTATCAATAAACATATGAAAGGATGTTACAAATCACCAATAATAAAAATAACATGAATCTTTTAAAACTCTAAGGCTTTACCCTCCCCTCCCCATCGAACTGGAAAAAAACTGAATAAAACAAATATGTGTATTGGGGACAGGGAGGGAAGCACACTAATCCACTAGTGATGGCATTACAAACTGGTTCAACCATTCCAGAAAACAATCTGAGATCTTATTTGAGTTACTAGACTATATAAACACTTTGTCTTAGAGATTACTTTTAGGCATCTACTGCAAGGAAGTGAAAGTAGAAGGAAAAGTATACAAAGTGTACACAAATACTGGTAGCAGAACTTTTGAAGTAGCAAAGAACCAAAAGAAAAAAAGGAGGAGGAGGAAGAGAAGAGGAAGGAAGGGAGGAGGAGGAAGGGAGGGAGAGAGGGAGGGAGAGAGGGAGGAAGAATGAGAAAGCAGGCAGAATAAGCTATAGTTTCCTTCATAGCCTGTGGAATCCCAAATGAAAATAAGTAGGACTTCCAGACTACTGTTCAGTTGCCACCTTCCCAAAAACACCAACTGAGGGTCTGAAAGGTCAAAAACTCAAGAACCCCCCTTCCCCATGACAAAGCTTGGCAAAGAGAAGGGACATATCCTGGACATTACGGATAGCTAGCATCAACACAGTCCCCAGCTTCAAGGTTGCAGAGATTCGGCTCATTAGTTTTCTTGGCGTTATTAAGAAAACTAGCACCATCATCAAGCCCATATGGCTGGATCAATGAACATGTAAAAAGGAATTATGGGTAAGAAGACTTCGGGAGACAAGAAGAAGCCATTTGGTAAAGATCGTTTAAAAGATAGACAAAGCTTATCTCAGATCTGAATTGTAACAGGAAGCCAGAAGAGTCAGGAGACGGGTATGATACAGTCAGACCTGAGACCCAGTGGTGAAATGGCGGAGGGACTGGAGCAGAAAAGTCTTGGGGACACCGAGTAAGGAGCTATCCTGATGAACCCGAGATGGTGGACGAGCAGGATTCCCAGCTCCCTGCAAACTCTACCACTCAATTTCCTCACAATAGGCTGTAAAATGCCCAGACTGAATCCTGAGCTGGAAATCCAGGGGGAAAAAACCAGCCAGGTCAACACAGGGACAAAGACGGAGATGCCCAAGACCCTGAGGACTAGGTCTATTCAGGACCAGCATCAAGGCAAGAAGAGGTCCCAAATTCAGCAGAACAGCAGAAATAGGGGCTTCAACTGACAGTTCTCTTGCTCATAAGACAAGCTAAGGGATTCAAGGTGCAATAAGAAGGAGTCCTGTACCTACAGATAGCTTTTTGAGGTGAGGAGCCATTGCAGGCCCTAAGCTAAGAAAGAAGCACATCCAAAAGCAAGTAGCTGTGTGGTCTGACCCCAGGAGAGGTGGAGGGTCTCAGTGCAAGCCTCCAGTTCAGGTTGAAGTCTGCAACTGAATTGTCAAGGCAGGAATCCCACACCAAATGGGAGCCTATACGTCTGTCACTCTGAACCAGCTGGTGGGAAGTGAATAAGTCTAGCAGTTATCTCCTGAAACCCCAAATGGGGTTGCATCATTGTAACAGAGGTTTTGTTTTTCTTTCTTTGTCAATGGTGGTGGAAAAGTATATCGATTTTCACTGATAGAAAAAAAAATTTTAATCCTTAAAAAAAAAAGAGGTTATTGCAATAGTCCAGATAAAGAGGTGTTAAGGGACGAAATTAGGTGGTGGCTGTCCGAGAGGAAAGAAATGGGATATATGTGGGATATGTTGTAGAGAAAGACATTCCAAAATGTGGCAACTAATTAAATATGTTGAACTGATTACCAAAATTGTGAATTCAGGTGATTAAAAAGATGGTGGTGATCACAGCAATTATAAAGTTCTGAAAATGGGTGGTTTGGGGGGAAAGATAAGTTGCATTAGAATATGTTGAGTTTAAGATGGTTACAATACACCCAGTTGGAAATGTCCAACAGGCCATCTGTGATTGTGCTCAGAGAAAAATTAGAACTGGATGCAGAGATCTGGGAATCATCTGCATAAAGCTGAAAATTAAACCAATGAGTTCCCCAAGTGAGATAATAAAGAGCAAAAAAATAAGAGGGACAAGCCAAGAGAACATTGTACATAATAACAACATTCTGAGATGGTCAGTTATGATCTAATGGACAATGCCATCCACATCTAGAGGAAAAAAACCTGATTGCATACTATGTTCATTTTTAAAACTTCTTTTATGTTTTTCCTTCCCTTCTCATGGTTTTTTTTTTTCCTTTCTCCTTAGTGCTAATTCCTCTTTCACAACATGACTAATATGTAACTATGTTAAACAGGATGATACATGAACAACTTCTACCAGACTATTTGCCACAATGGAGAAGGGAGGGTGGTAGAAAAATGTGAAACTCATAAATTTGCAAATGAATGAGTTTTGGAAAAAACTATCATTACCTGTAATTGGAAAAATAAAATAAAATTTCAATTAAAAAGAGAGAGAGAGAGAGAGAGAGAGAGAGAGAGAGAGAGAGAGAGAGAGAGAGAGAGAGGAGAAGGGAACCTTAGAGAACAGCCACAATTAGTGGGTGTGATATGAATGAAGATCCAAGAAAGGAGTCTAAAGAGGAGCAGTGAGAGAGACAGGAGAACCAAGAGGAAGAAATGAAAAGAAAACCCAGAGGACAGAGTAACCAGGAAAAGGGGTGATGAATGATGTCAAATGCTATAGAAAGGATGAGGCCTGAGACAAGGCTAACAGAATTGACAATTAAGAAATCACTAGTAATTTTGGAAAGAGCAGTTTCCATTGAAGGATGAGGTTAGGAGCCAGACTACAGAGTCAGGAAAAGAGGGAGAAGAAAGGCAGCAGAATCATGGGGTCCCTTCAGGATTCAGTTGAAGCACCACCCTCTGGGTGAAACCATTCCTAATCTCACCAGTTGCTAGTGCTCTGCCTTCTCCAATTTTTCTTTCTCCTTCCAGTGCCTAGCTTCTAGTAAACATTTAACAAATGCTTATTGAGCAGTTAAATGCTCACATCAGCAATCTGTAAGAATACTTGGAGGTCACTGACTCCAACCTAAGATGAGGAAACTGAGACGCAACAAGATCAAGTGACTTACCCAGAGTCACCAAGCCAAGAGATAGCTTAGAGAAAATTCAAAGGCAGGTCTTTCTGGTTCCAGGTGGGAGTTCTAATCACCATATGCTTTTCAAAATATAAATGTTTCCAAGTTTGCCTGTGCAGTGAAAAAAACTTGCAAAGAAAAAACCAAATTTGGACTTTTGTTCACTATCAACCTCCATGTTCCCTCAGCTGTCATCTTTTAAAATATTCTACTTATGTCATCACTTTACCTGTCAAAAAAATTGCTTGTTTAATTGCTAAGAGGAAGAGGAAAGTTGATTTTCACAGAAGTGGGAGTTGATTTCCCATTTATCAAAGACACATTTCCTAAGACTTCTGCTTCTTTTCCAACTGACTCTGTGACCTCTCACTAATACCTCATAACTAAAAGGAGATTTAGAACTTTTTTTAGGATTTCTAGGTTTGGAGGGTGATGAGACCTATTGCCTCCTTCTTCTCTCTAATTTAATCTTCAACATACTTTTTTGGTAAGAAAGAATATGCCAGGGGCGGCTAGGTGGCGCAGTGGATAGAACACCGGCCTTGGAGTCAGGAGTACCTGAGTTCAAGTCAGGCCTCAGACACTTAATGATTACCTAGCCGTGTGGCCTTGGGCAACCCACTTAACTCCATTGCCTTGCAAAAAAAAAAAAAAAAAAAGAATATGCCAGTTCCAAACATGGAACTCAACTGTCCCATTCCTCTGAGCAAATAGTGATGAAATACTGATGAAAGACAGCAGCTGAATGTAATAGGGATTTCTGAGATTGCTCCAGTCCTCCCTTAGCAAACCAACATGTTCTACAACTAAATCTCATTCATCAGAAATAAACCTCTACTTACCACTAGCACAATATGCCTTTAAAAATTAATCATGCCATTTCTTATAGAATGCATTTGCCTAGGATAAGGATAAGAGATTCTCCAATGCTGCATCACTGCTAGAAGACTTGGCTACCTTGACTGAGAGTCAGTCATAAACCTTATCAAGCTATAGAAGAGAAGGGGCAGACTAGAAGAGTTGGAGGTCAAATGAATTTACTGCAAAACTTAAACAAGGAAGGCATTATTTTTATCTCTGAAATAAATTTCAACTCAAATCAATGACAACCCTTGAGTAGAGGAGAAAATAGTATCACCAGAGAAAAATCCATCATAGACTTTACTTTATCTATTGTGAGAGGGGGAAGGAGAAAGAAAGAGATCAAGAGATAGGGAGACAGAGAAGCATCCTCCCCAATTCTATTTACAAACCATCTTGACAGATATGTCTCTCATCACCAAAAGGTGATAATGAAACAAGAATGGGGCTGGTAAAAGAACACCAAGAGAAAATAAAGTGCCCCTTTGCAGTAAGAGATAGCAAAGTAGAGCAAAACAAGAAGTCAAGATTTCCTCTCAGAGGACAGCAATGCGGCAATTTAATATTTTTCCTGAGGGGCATGAAGGATCAGCCCACTGAGATTTCTTCCTTAGCAAAGTTATGAAGATGGGCCACCTAAGACTTTTCAGAACTACTAAAGAACTTAGATTTCTCTGAAAAAGCAACGACAGCCATTCTTGCTTCAAGAGAAGTAAGTCAATTGTTGGCCATATTATTATTTCCTTTGGAAAAATAAAACACTCAAATTTTGTGGTGAGAATTTTTGGCTGATTCATTTGGGGAACATTTCCTTCTGATTGGTTTAACTGCTAACTCAAAAGTACAGGAAAGCACCCAGCAATTTAAATCGTATTTGACTGATTGATGTCTCCACATGGGTATACTTTCAACTTAATCACCAGCCTTTAATTCCTGGATTTCAGCTCTTCTGCCAGACCATAACATTAAATCAGGTTTTGCTTGAATGTTACTATCCAGAATGTCAGGACAGCTGGATGCTACTCAACTTATAACCAATTTCAGGATTACCTCTGAATCTCTATTTGGCCAACTATGCTTTAAAAAAAAAAAAAAAAAAAAAACATATATACCCTAAATGAAAGAATAACAGAGGCCAAAACTAGGGCTAAGGTAATAACAGTGTGAACTCACATGTCACCCAAGAAAGCAAGCAAGCCTTTTTTTACAAAAAAAAAAAAAAAAGGCAATCAAAGAGAAATAACACAGCCTTCAGCAATGGGATGGTCATCTGCAGCCAACACTACTCAATGATGCAGAGAACAAGGACTAACCCAAACATGGTCCAGATGACTCCCCTTCCTTTTCCCTAAGTTGTTCTCCATCTTACCCCTCCCTATGCTACTAATGCTCCACCCTTCTTTTTCCAGGACATCTCCTGTCCTGACCTGGGTGGTTGTAGGCACAGTTCCCACCTCCCTCTCACCACCACCCCAATTTTCCACTCCTTTCTCTGAGAAATGTAATCAAATCCTAACTTCCTCTGGAAAAGGTTCTACTCATCATTTTTATGAATTCCCCCAAAACTACTTTCCCTAGCCACTGCTCCCCTAATTGGAATATAAATTCCTTGAGGAAAGAAAAAGGAAGGGAAGAAGAGAAGAGATAGAAGAAGGGAAGGAAAAACAGAGGAATGGAAGAAGGATGAAAGGGAAGAGGAGAGGCAGGGAAGGAGGGAGGACAAGAAGAAGAGAGAGAGAGGGAAGAGGGTCATGGAAGGAAAGACAACCTTTTCAACATCAAATTCTAAAATTAAGATATAAAGTCCATTTGGTGGAGGGAAGAAAATCCAATAAGTTTCCTCTGTCAAAAGTCTAATTTCAAAGATATATAGAGAACAGAATCAAATATATAAGAACATGCATTCCTTAATTGATAAATGATCAAAGGATGTAAACAGTTTTCAAAGAAAGAAATTCGAGGTTATCAATAGCATATGAAAAATGTTCTAAAAATGTTCTAATAATTAGAGAGATTCAAATTAAAACAACTTTGATGGATCACCTTACATCCATTAGATTGGCAAAGTCAATAAAAAAATGAAAATGACAAATGATGGTGGGGCTATGGGAAAATAGGTACATTAATGCACCATTAGTAAAACTGTGAACTAGTTTTCAGATGTTCTGAAAAGCAATTTGGAACAATGACCAAAAAAGTTATTAAACCGTGAATAGCCCTTGGCATAGTGATACTAGTACTCGCTCTATGGACCTTAAAAGATCAAGGCTTAGGGAAAGGATACACATGTACAAAAATATTTGTAGCAGTGACTGTTGTGGTGGTAAAGAATTGAAAACTGGAGAGTGTCAGTTCATTGACTAAACAAAATACAATATGGAGGTGTGATAGGATATTATATGTTGTAAACTATGTTGATAGGGATAGATAGTGTCAGAGAAATCTGAGGAAACATGTATGAACCCAGAGTGAATAAACAGAACCAAAAGAACAACTTTATTTTCTCACAACATTTTCAATACGGATCTATTGTTTAGGATGGTTATAAATGTAGAGCCCATTATCAAATCGCTTTCTGTCAGGGGAAGGGGAGAGGGATGGGAGAAAAATATAAAATTCAAAACCTTGCCAAAAAAATGATTGAGAAAAACTACTGTTGCATATAGTTGGAAAAACAAGTAAAATATTTTGTAAAAAACAACTTCTAAAAGAACAATTTTGTAAGGACAAATTTGAAAGGCTTAGAAACTTTATAAACACAAGGACCATAATGACTTCAGAGGAGTCATGGTGAAACATTCTGCCTGCTTCCTGGCAGAGACGATAGCCTCAATATAGACAAAGACATTTATCTTTTTGGATATGGCCAAAGTTGAAATGAGTTTTGCTTAAAGACACATATCAATAGTAAAATAAAATTTCAATTAAGAGAGAGAGAGAGAGAGAGAGAGAGAGAGAGAGAGAGAGAGAGAGAGAGAGAAGGGAACCTTGGAGAACAGCCACAATTAGTGGGTGTGATATGAATGAAGATCCAAGAAAGGAGTCTAAAGAGGAGCAGTGAGAGAGACAGGAGAACCAAGAGGGAGCAATGAAAAGAAAACCCAGAGGACAGAGTACCCAGGAAAAGGGGTGATGGATGATGTCAAATGCTATAGAAAGGATAAGGCCTGAGACAAGGCTAACAGAATTGACAATTAAGAAATCACTTTTTTGGAAAGAGCAGTTTCCATTGAAGGATGAGGTTGGGAGCCAGACTGCAGAGTCAGGAAAAGAGGGAGAAGAAAGGCAGCAGAATCATGAGCTCCCTTCAGGATTCAGCTGAAGCACCACCCTCTGGGTGAAACCATTCCTAATCTCTCCAGTTGCCAGTGCTCTGCCTTCTCCAAATTTTCTTTCTCCTTCCAGTGCCTAGCTTCTAGTAAACATTTTTTCTTGTGAGGTTAAGGAGGGTAGAAGGAAGAGAAGGCAGAGTTTTACTGATTGAAAGAAAATTTAAGTCGAAAAAATAAAGCCCATTTGAAATAACAGGACTAGTTACTTTGATGCATCTGTGACCTCACTAACATGATTTCCCATCCCCAAGGGTAAAGATTGTGACCCACTCCCTCAGCTTCCTATCTTGTTCAATGCTTGTCTAAATATTCCACATGGGAAGTGGGGCAAATCATCCACGAGAGGAACCTGAACACCATCACCAAATATATTTCTTGATCTTGCACAAATATCCCATTTCATTTTCTATTGCTGCATCACTCAGATGACTTCTGAGATATTTTCTGGCACTTTGCTTGAGCATAGTCTCCCAACCACATCTGCCCCATAAGCTTCTCTAGGGTCCTTGGTGTAACCTGTACACCAACTCTGTGGGGTCTCATGACTCAATGCTAGACAATGTGATGGGAATAATATTTAAAAACATAGACTTTTGTTTTAAGATTGCAATCTTTAAAAGCATTGTGCCATTCCCAAAGGCAAGTATACCTGGTTTTCTTCCTCCTGATAAATTCTGGCCCTGGCTCATGGTCTGTGTCCATGGGTCACCCACTCAATGAACAGCCTGGACAGGACCAGAGGCATTCTTTCAGGCCCAAGGCTGTTCCTACATTGAGAGTGAGGCTGATCTCATAAAGGAGCCTGGGTACCCTCGCTAGGCTTGTCATCTGGAGCAGGAATCTCTCAAAAGCCTTGCTGTCTCTATACTCTGCACTGAACTTGCTCCAAGATGGCAGGAGGCATGTGGGCAGGCCACATCCCCTTTTTATTCCTTATTTCCAATTAATGACCAAAGTGCAATTGGAGTTACCTCTGTCATTACGTACTTCTGGAAGGCATTTTCATATGTACGATGGGCAGTTCATTGGGAGCTCTTTGTTCTAGTCAAACACTTATTTTTATAGTATTCTCAAAAACATGATGCAGAGTGATATTATGTACTCTCTGTACCTGCCATTGTGGCTCTGAAGCCACAGTTTGCTGTAGGGTCACTGGCAAGCACCCACCAAATTGGCTTCTAAACTTCCAACTAGAAGCACAGGCGGGTTACCTCTGGCTCAGGGGTCAGTGGTTACCACTCTTTTCTCAACAGCCTTGTTTTGGAAAGAACACCATTAATCACTCTCCCCAAGCCCTTCAGACTCTCCTTTCTTTCAGCTCACTGGAAAACAATGAGGAGGGTCCCTAAGTAACTCAGGATTCCTCAAGAGGGGAAGGAGTTGCTTCTCCCAGGAAGTCTTCCCACAGAGCTTAGGTGCCCAGTGCAGCCCAGGCCAGCACCAGGCATCATGACTTTTGTTTAACTCCTGGATTTCAATGACTCTGGAAGAGAGAATGAGGCTGATGACTCCACATAACTCTGCCTCACGTATATCCAACAGGAGTCAAGACATCACCCCATGATGTCTCTGGTCTGCTTTGAAAATGAAAGATAATAACAAGATGACCATCAAGTGGTGCAGTGGACAGAGCACTGAGCCCAGAAGTTCAAATCTGACACTTCCTAGCTGTGTGACCCTGGGCAAGTCATGACACCCCATTGACCTGTTTCTTCATCTGCCTAATGAGATGCAGAAGGAATTGGCAAAACTTTCCAGTATCTTTGCCAAGAAAACCCCAAATGGGGTTGACTAAGAGTCAAACACAACTGAAATGACTCAACAACAACAAAAAATTCAGGTATGTCATCACAGAGCTTTCTTTGGAGTTAAACTGAATGGCCAATGATGCACATCCAACTCAAATTCTGTGATGACTCAGTTCAGTCGATGTCCTAGTTTTCCAAGTTTTTAGGGCTTATTCCTCTGAAATTATTTTGCATCTATCTTCTAAATAAATACAAAATAATTTCTGCAGTAAGGTGACACAGTGAATAGAGCACTGGGGCTGGAGTCAAGAAGACCTGAGTTCAAATCCAGACCAACCTGATGAAACAAACAGTAAGTGCTGAAAAATTGACCCTGGATTAAAAATTAATACTGACCCAGAGTCAACATTATCATTTCCAAAACATTTTCATTGCCAGGCTGCTCCTAAGGTAGCAAACTCTCCCCTAGACTGTGCCAGGTGGGTCCTACCAGAACTTGGCCTATCATGGCACTTCCCTGTCATGATCTTCAAAAACCAACAGCAAAAAAGCAAACTATGGAAAACAGGTTCACAGATTCTTAGAATCATCTTTTTTTATAATGTTCTATTGTCTATAAGGAAACATTTTTTTCTTTTTGTGCTTAAGTAAAACAATTTTTTAATTAAAAAAAAAATTCAAGGACTTATGGCCATCCAACCTTCCTAACTCTCCTTGACCCCAAACTAAACTAAGGCAGGCCAGCCATGAAAGCAAGAAGTATTTTATTAAGCTCTTTTTTATGTGCCAGGCCCTGGGCAGAGTCTTGGGAAGACAAATAAAAACAAAAAAGAAAGCCCTTGTCCTAAGGAGTTTACATTCTAAAAGGAGATGCCAACAAATAAATGGGAATGGATAGAGAAGGTACCCACACAGTGGTACAGGTAGGAAAGTCCAAAAAACCAGAAGTACAGTTACCTCATTCAAAAAGTGACCAAAAACTCATCCCCAAAACTGAACCCCCCATAAGGACTCCTCAATAAGAGAAGGGTTCCAGCAAGGCAGAAGAAGGTTCTAGGGTGGGAAGGGCCCAAACACTGAGGGAAGCTGTAGGCATTAGAATTCTGTGGACTGGGTGAAGGTTTTAAAAACAAATGTAATACTCCAAAAAGGGCAAAAAAAAAAAAGTTTATGAAAGCTATTAAACAATATTTAACTAGGATTTTTCTGATGTATTTGCTATAATATCCTCAAATGGAACAGATGGTAAACTCTAATTTTAAAAGTTAATATATTAATATTTCTTTACCAGCAGGCTTGGTTGATGAAAGGCTACATTTAATCATGTCTTTCTACAAGCTCATTGTTAATGAATTTGTGAAGCTTTTGCTATTTGCTTCCTTTTTTTTTTTTAATGTGAGTGAATTTAGTACTCATAATTTCTTGCAGGATAGACCATGGCTGGCTTGAGACAGGTAGTGTGTGTAGGACATAAGCTCTCCCCACAGAACTCTGTTAATTCCCTTCTAATATTGAAATGCAAAGCATCTGCTCCCCAAGGTCCAGGCCTCAAGCAGAGACCATCCTATTCAGCAAATTTAGAATGAAAAATGATGCGCACCTGGCTAGAAATGCCTAGTGATTTCCTATTTAGGCTTTAACAAGGATATAATTCAAATGCCCAGAAGGTACCACAGCTAACCTCATCACACAACCTTGAACAAGAGATTGTCCTATTCCTGTGAACATATTTTTGCTTCTTAATTCTTTTAATTGTGCAGACTACAATCTATTGGTAAAGAGGATATTAAATGTCTAGTGGAGCCAATTTTCATTTTAACCACAATGATAAATAAGCTAGAAATGGTATTATTACACACAATCAGAAAAATTATTTGCTTTGTGGTATGTCAGTTGCAAATTGAGAAATCAGCTTCCTAGTATTTAGAAAAATTAAAGCAATAGAATATATGAATATTATTACAAAGGAACTAGAGCTAGCAGAGTCCTTAGTAATGCCAAGAGAGGATTATCAAGTGTCAAAGAGAGAGGCCTCCTCAGTAACTTAGACAATCTTTTCAATTGCAAATTCCCAATTTCCTGAATTGCTTATATCCAACTCCATACAAGATGTAACAGGAACAAGTTGAAAGGCAATATGCTTAATAAGATTTTTCAACAAATTTATAAACACCTAAAAGTATCCTTTCAGCATCTTAATTTCCTTATTTGTGACCTCAAAGAAGGAGAGTTCTTTTTTGAAGGAGAGAACGTTATTTCTAAGAGACTAGCAACAACTGAAGAATTCAACATAAACATGCAGAAGTCCGAGCCAGTCCTTTCCTTAAAGGAGGGAGGAAAAATTCACTGCGTACCACAGGTTTCTTTTGGGAGGGTAGTAGAAGGACTTCTCTGGGTTTTTTTTAAAAAATTCTTCCAAGGAGGGGCGGCTAGGTGGCTCAGTGGATAAAGCACCAGCCCTGGAGTCAGGAGTACCTGGGTTCAAATCCGGTCTCAGACAATAATTACCTAGCCATGTGGCCTTGGGCAAGCCACTTAATCCCATTTGCCCCTGCAAAAAAAAAAAAAAAAAAAAAAAATTCTTCCAAGGAAGTGTTGGAGAGGCACTCTAATATATTGTTGGTGAAACTGTGAACTATTCCAACCATGTCTGGAAATCATATGACCACAGGATCACAGACCTTGAGATGGAAAGCACCCAAACGGTCATCTATTCCAACCATTTCATTAGACAAAAGAAGGTGAATGAGGCCTAGAGAAATTAAGTGACCTGCCTGGGCCACAAGGAGAAGCAGCAGCAGAGATGGGATCCAACCTCAAATCCTCTGGCACCATCCACCTTTCTGCCTCCATCTGGAATTTCATCACTAAAGTCACTCACCTGTTCAGAACCCCTGGCCCAACCATCCCATTCCTTGGCATATTACTCAAGGAGGCAACAAAAGAAATACAAATATTCAAAGGAGCATAGCCCCCCCCCAAAAAAAATAAAAGCAAACAAGAAGAGTCCCCACTGATCGGGTTATAAAGAAAACTTTGAGGGGAAGAAGATAAGGACTTGTTTAGCAAAAAAGACAATTATATAAAATAAGCCTTAAAAAACCCTATCAGGCAGATGAGGAAGATATGAACAGCTCTCTTTTACAGATGGGAACACTGAGAATCAGAGTATGGGAGTCATTCTGCCATAATTCCACCAAACAATGAGTATTTGAATCACAGGAGCTTAGCACTGGAAAGGACCCAAGAGGTCAATGAGTCTGATCACCCCTGTTGAGAACCATCTTGGTGTCCACCTCCAGGGACCGGAAGTGCACCATTTTGTAAAGTAGCCTTACTAGGTGAGGGCTTGTAGCCTGGACTCTTGGGTGGTCCCCACCTTTCATTCAGTCTCTTCCTAGATGCCACTGCCCAGACACTGTCCCACTCTGGGTCTGGGCCCTGGGTCTGGCCCTTGGGTCCTCCACATCAGTGCTCTGGCCCAGCGCTCACTGTCAGGTCCCTGTCACCACACCAAGGCCACCTTGCACCCTCACTCAATCTGAGTCCTGGAAGGTTCACTCTCCATACTCATCCCAGGTGCTGAGGACTCCTGGAGCCCTTCAGAGTCCCCCCAGAGTCTATCTACTCACCTTCCCAGACTTTGATTTTGAAAACACTCCCCTGGGTCTACATCACATGGAAAGCACAGGCCAGACACTGCTGTCACTCATCTTCCTTGCTTCACAGCAAGGCCTAAGAGAGCTGAGACAGCTCACAAAGCCTCCCTAAATGCTGGCTGGGTTGTGGATCCTAATTCCAAAGTCAGGGTTTTTCACCCAAACATGCAGCTCTCCTACAGGTTTTCAGGGGCCCAATTCCCCAGCTCGAGGATCAAGCAGAGGCAGCCCAGGAAATATGGCACAAGGCACTTCTGGCCTCCAGCACAGCGCCCCCCCCTTCACTCACCTCCAGCAGAAGACACACTTGTTGGCACAGGCCAGGCTCGGGGTGGTCTCCATGCAGCGATGGCTTTCGATGCCATAAAAAGTGTGTTTGTAGCAGCCTCCTCTGCCTCGCAGCATTGACTGTAAAAAACCAAAACCAAGGGCAGATTCATTTTGCATGCAGTAGTCAAGGGTTTGAAATGATGACATCAATTATTTTAAAAATAACAACCCATTTTTCTTCCCAAGAGGAAGAGAAAGAAGACAACACCAAGGGGCTCTGTTGATTCAATACAATGCAACAGTCGGGGAGTTCAGGAACACTAAGAGATCTACAAGAAAAGGTTAAGACCTTTGATTTTCATTTTTAATATCTTGTGTTTTTCCATCTCCTCCTTTCCAGTAGATCCCTCCTTTTTCCCCCTCACCAATGAGCCATCTCTTATAACACAGAGTAAAAAGGGAGTAAAAAACAGCTCATCAAAATCAACCAAGGCTTCAACAATATGTAAACAATGGGTGCAGCCTTCCACATCCATGGTCACCACAGCTACATAGAAGGGAAGGAATATTTTGATTTTTAAATCCATCTATAAACTAAGTGAAGAAGTCAGACTCATTTAGACAATTGTGAATAATGAAGGCTAACCTTTCTTGACTACAGCAGACTTTTCAGTTGACCCAAAAGTCAGTGACAAAACAAATATTTATACATTCATGTCAACAGCATGTAATTAATTCATGACTGTCCCCGGCCAAAATAAAACAACCTGCCGACTTAATCACCACAAGATTCTACGGTCTTTGATCAGCAGTAACTGGATTCCCCAAGTTCTCTCTTGCTCAGGACTCATAATAGTTCAGAGGTTTGTTTGTATTTTATTGCTTTGAGATGTCTTATTTCTAAGTTAAAAAATTATTGCTCAGTTTTAGTCATTAGCCTGGAGAATCAAATATTAATACATGTGGATTTAAGGGGCAGATTCTGGCACAATTCCCTCATGCTCGACATCCTTGGGGGCAGACTTTGGCCCGACCTCTTGTCCAGTGTTCTCGGGGGCAGACTTTGACCTGTCCTGTCCTGTGTCCTCAAGGGAAAATTTTGACCTGACTCTGTCCTGCCCATTGTCCTCAGGGGCAGATTTTGGCCTGACTTCCCCCCTGCACAGTGTTCTCAGGGGCAGGGGGTACATGCTTTGTTTATTAATCATGGCTTTGGGGGAACCTAGGTGGTACAATGGATAGAGCACCGGCCCTGGAGTCAGGAGGACCCGAGTTCAAATTCAGCATCAGACACTTTATAAATGCCTTGGGCAAGTCACTTAACCTCATTGCCTTAAGCTTTAAAAAAAAAATCATGGTTTTGGACACTTAGCATTTCATCAAGAGTTACAGATGTCCAACTTCTCAATTGTCCCTGAAATACAGTTTTCAGTATAGCTTAGATAATAAAACAACCAAGTATTCCTATATTCTTTACTTCCCCATCCACATAAAGGTGAATAAGGCCATCAGTGCTCACGCTGGAGGCTCCAAAAATGACTACTCTCCACGATCACCCTTCTAAGACTTGTGGAAACAACCCAAGCCAGCAGCTGCTATCCCCAGTGCCAGCATCCCTACTCACAGTTAGGACTTGAAGTGATCTCATTCCCCTCCGGCTTTGTTAATATGCTCTATGTAGGGTCTAACCTGTTCCCTATTGTTTCTATTATTTTGGAATCTTTGAAACTCAGTTTTCAGGGGGCGGAGCCAAGATGGCGACACCAAGATGGCGACAAGAGAAGATGCTGTCTTAGGCGCTCTCTCATAAAACTTCTAAACTAAGGACTCTAACTAAATTTTCGAGAGACAGAACCCACAAAGGGACCCAGTGAGGCAGTTCTCCTACTCAAGGTAACCTGGAAAAGAGCAGAAAGGCTCTGCTCCCCGGGGTCAGAGGGGCGGCCCACCAGAGCGAAAGAACTTCAGCCTCCAGGAGGCAGTCCCAGGGCACTGGGAGCTGCATAGCAGCGGGGGAGTCTCCTGAGCTATGCCCCGGGGAGCACCAGGCATAAATTGGGGGAACCACAGGGGACCTCTGCCAGAGCAAGCACATGAAGCCCAACCCCCACGACACACAGCAAGCAGAGAAGCATGGCCAAGGCAGTCCAGATACAGGAAACAGAAGCAGGGAAGCAGGAGCCCCCAGGGCATGAACCCATTGAACCTAGGGAAGGGAGTGAAGAAAGAGACTGCCCAGCTCTGTCCTCTGTCCGTGGAACAGGACTCTGGGGCTCTGACCACATTCAGATCCTGATCACAGTCTAGGCCCCCCCATAGAACGGCAGGGCCCCCACCACCTCAGCCCCGTGGCAGAGGGGGGCGCTTATGGTCATTCACAGACCAGGAGGGAGGACAGAACCTCACACACCGAGACCCTTGGGGGATTGTCCCAAAAGCTCAGGAAGCACCCCAAAAACAGGCTAAGGCTGGGAAAATGAGCAAGTAGAGAAACAAGAGGAACACCATTGAGAAATATTTTGCCTATAAGCCCAAGAAGGATCAAAACACTCAGTCTGATGATGAGGAAGCACAAGCTCCTACATCTAAAGACTCCAAGAAAAATAGAAATTGGGCTCAGAGTATAACAGAGCTCAAAAAAGACTTTGAAAATCAAATGAGGGAGTTAGAAGAAAAACTGGGAAAAGAAATGAGAGAGATGCAGAAAAAACATGAAAATCAAGTCAGCAGCTTAGTCAAGGAAATCCAAAAAATGCTGAAGAAAATAGCATGCTAAAAACCAGCTTAGGTCAAATGGATAAAACAGTTCAAAAAGTTATTGAGGAGAAGAATGCTTTAAAAAGCAAAATTGGCCAGATGGAAAAAGAGAGGAAAATAAATTCTTCAGGCAAAGAATAGAACTCAGGGAGATTGATGAATTTACGAGAAATCAGGAATCAATACTTCAAAACCAAAAAAAAATGAAAAATTAGAAGAAAATGTGAAATATCTCATTGAAAAAACAACTGATATGGAAAACAGACTTAGGAAAGATAATTTAAAAATTATTGGAATACCTGAAAGTCATGATCAGGAAAAGAGCCTTGACATCATTTTCCACGAATTACTACAGGAAAATTGCCCTGATATTCTAGAAGCAGAGGGCAAAATAGAAATGGAGAGAATCCACCGATCCCCCAGAGAAAGAGATCCCAAAAAACCAACCCCTAGGAATATTATAGCCAAGTTCCAGAACTCCCAAGTCAAAGAGAAAATATTACAAGCAGCCAGAAGGACACAATTCAAATACTGTGGAGCTGCAGTCAGGATCTCAAAGGACTTAGCAGCAACTACATTGGAAGCTCGTAGGGCTTGGAATATAATATACCTGAAGGCAAAAGAGCTTAAAATGCAACCGAGAATCAACTACCCAGCAAAACTGAATGTCCTCTTCCAGGGAAAAAGATGGACTTTCAATGAACCAGGGGAATTTCAAATGTTCCTGCTGGAATGGCCAGAGATGAACAGAAGGTTTGATCTTCAAATACAGAACTAAGTTGAAGCATAGAGATCGGAGAAGGGGAAAATATGAAGGACTTAATGATGATGAACTGCATGTATTCCTGTATAGAAAAGTGACACTAACCTAGCCATGTGGCCTTGGGCAAGCCACTTAACCCCAATGCCTTGAAAAATCTTTTAAAAAAAAAAAAAGAAAGAAAAATGATGCTGATAATACTCATATGAACCTTCTTAACAGAGCAGGTAGAAGGAGATTTTATAGATGAAGCAGAGGAGAAAGCTGAATTTGAAGATAAAATATGGCTTAAAATGGAGTCAATAGAAAAAAGAGAAATGTAATGGGAGAAAGAAAAAGGAGAGGGGGAATAGGCCAAGATATTTCATATAATAAGATTTTTCTTTATTACAATGAGCTATTGCAATGATATGGAAGGGGGAAGACAAGGGGGAATGAGGGAATCTTCGCTCTCATCAGAGGTGGCTAGGAGAGGAAACAGCATATATACTCAATGGGGTATAGACATCTGGAGTAAGGGGGGCGGGACAGGAGGAAGGGGTGGGAATGTGAATGATGGAGGAGAGGATGGACCATGGGGGGGAGAGTGGTCAAATATAACACATTTTCTTTTTTACTTCTTGCAAAGGGCTGGGATTGGATGGCCTGTTTGGGACCATAGGGCCAGGTGGATGCTGGGCCTAAGGGGTGGTATGGGGGCTCAGGGCCTCTTGGCCCCAGGGCCAGGGATCTGTCTGCTGTGCCACTCAGCTACCCTACAGCAGAGTCAGTGAAAGGAGAGAGAAAATATAGTACATGGTAGTGGAGAAATACGAAAGGAGGGAGATGCAATCAGCAATGGCAAAGGTGGAAAAATATGGAAATAACTTTTGTGATGGACTTATCATAAAGAATGTGATCCACCCACAACAGAGTTGATGGTGTTGGAACACAGACTGAAGCACATTTTTATTATTATTATTATTATTATTATTATTATTTGGGGGGGCAGGGCAATTGGGGCTGGGTGGCCTGCCTAGGGCCACATAGCAGGATGATCGTTGGGTGTCTGAGGACGGATTTGGACCCGGGTGCTACTGGCTCAAGGGCCAGTGCTCTGTCCGCCACCCAGCCACCCCTACTATTATTACTATTTTATTTTATTTTAGGTCTTCTTTTTTCTTTTTTTGGTTTTTGCAGAGCAGTGGGGTTAGGGTGGCTTGCATGTCACACAACTGGGTGATTGTTGGGTGTCTGGGGCCAGATATGGGCTCGGGCGCTCCTGGCTCCAGGGCTGGTGCTCCATCCACTGCACCACCTGGCCATACCTACAATTATTACTATTATTTTTTTATTTTAATTTTAATTTTTTCTCTCCCCTTTACTTTATCGTTCAAGTGAGTCTATATTTTTGGTGGGGAGGGGGTATTTTGTTTACTCTTAAACAAGAATATTTTATTAATGTATAAAAACATTATTTGTACAAAATGAGAATAAATATTAAATAAATTTAAAAAAAAAAGGAATGAAAAGCAAATGATTTTAACAAGGGCAAAGAGAAGACTCCAAGAACTTTTTTACATCAAACCTTGCAACATCACAACTCTGATAGGCATATTTAGCAAAAACACAATGATTGTAGGGTTAAGGTAGCACAGTGAGTGGTCCCAAGGTTCAATGGCCAGGCCTCAAAGTTACAACACTGAAACCATCCAAAAGAACATCCAGATGCCATGGAGGAAAATCATGAAGATCAGAAGCAAAGTTTGTTCTACTTTTTATGTTTGTTTTTTTTTTTTAGTTTTTGCAAGGCAATGGGGCTAAGTGACTTGCTAGTTAATTATTAAGTGTTTGAACTCAGATCGTCCTGACTCCAGAGCCAGTGCTCTATCCACTGCGCCACCTAGATGCCCCTGTTCTACTTTTTTTAAAGTTAAATACAAACAACCAAGATATGTGAGTAGAAGACTGAACAGACATAAACAGAGTTTAAGCTAAAATCAAATAAACCTTGCAAATTTATCTGACAGAGGAGAGAACACTACACTAGAAGTCAGGATTAATTAACTAATTCTATTATCATGAATAATAATAATAATGATAATGATGTTTGTCTTTTGTTCTCAAAGAACACCAAAACATCAGGGAGGGGATGCTAGGACAAGCACATGAATTGGATTTGAGTGAGGGAAGGCTGTGCTAACTCCCCACTCTCACTTTCTCCTCCAGAGTCTTCTGGGACCAGTGGCCAGATAGGAATCAAGATGAGTGGAGATGGCCCTCATTGGGAGGCAATCAGGGTGAAGTGACTTACCCAAGGTTACACAGTCAGTAAGTGGCAAGTGACTGAGATCACATTTGAACTCCTATCCTCCTGCCTCCAAGGCCAGTGCTCTATACATGGCACCACCTATCTGTCCTCTGTAATCATGAGCAAATCAGTTGATATCACCGGACCATAGCTTCCTTATCTGGCAAGCTAGGGAGTTCACCTAGATCTCTATGGGTGATCCAATGAAGTCTATGGTCCTACATGGTAATGACAGACACATTTAATGTAGACATTTAGGGCCGCTAGGTGGCATCATGGAGCATACAGCACTCAGTCTGGAGTCAGGAGGACTCCTCTTCCTGAGTTCAAATCCAGCCCCAGACACTTCCTAGCTATATGATTTCACCCAGCTTACTTCAGTTTCCTCATCTGTCAAATGAGCTGGAAGCAGAAACAGCAAATCACTCAGGCATCTCTAACAAGAAAACCCCAATGGGGTCATGAAGAGTTGTACACTATCGAAAACAACCGAAAAATAAAATATTTAATATCCATACATATATACAAAGATTACACACTTAAGTATACTACAGACATATGCACACTGGTTGATTCTTGTCCTTCCTTATCATAGAAGACCAAAGAGACAAATTACAGAGTGTCCAACTGTGGCTTATCAGACCACTCAATCTGATCCTGAGCTCGGAATGCTCTGCCACAGGTCAGGCACAAAAAATCCACATGAGCACCCGCTTCCATTCTGCCTTCCTCATAGAACACAGGCCCTCACTGATGAGGGCACACCATGCTGGGTGGTCCTGGGTGGTCTTGTGCCAGGGTCTCCCATGCTGTACAATCAATCCTAAAGTTCTTCAATGAGTTCTTCAATGACAGCCTTCAGGGTGTCTCAGTAACACTTCTTCTGACCCCCTTAGGAGCGCTTGCCCTGGGTGAGTTCTCCAGAAAATAGCCTTTTTAGGCAAGTGTAAGTCTGGCATTCTAACAGTGTGTCCAGCCCATCATACTTGCGCTCCCTGTGGCAATGTTGCAATGTTAGATAGTTTAGCTCAAGAAAGGACCTCAGGGTCTGCTATCTTCTCCTGCCAGATGAGCTTCAGAATATTCCTAAGCATGATGCTTTCAGCCATGTTATCAAACACCTTCATTCAGGAAGGACATGGCCTCAAGTTTAGTACTATAAATGGCAATTCTTCAACTTAAAAAGTTACTAGCCAAGACAAAGTGGAGGGAGGATCTTCTGTTTGCAGACGATGGAACCCTCTATGCAGCCTCTGAAAGTGAGATGCAGCAAAGGATGGATTCTCTGTTTCTTGTGCTAACTTTGGTCTAACGATGAACAACAAAAAACCCAGGCACTCCATCAGCCAGCACCACACCATCCAAACGTGGAACCATCGATTACAGCAAATGGAGAAGTTTTGAGGACTGTGGATAAGTTCACTTGCCTTGACAGTGTCCTTTCCAAGAAGGTACACATTGACAATGAGGTTGACACACGCATTGTCAGAGCAACCTCTGTGTTTGGGAGGCACCGAAAGAAAGTATGGGAGAGAAAAGGTATTAGACTGCCTACCAGACTGAAGGTCTATAGAGCCATGTTGCTGACCTCATTGCTATATGCCTGCAAAACCAGGACTGTCTACCAGCGCCATGTCAGCAAACAGAATTGCTTCCATTTAAATTGTCTTAGCATCTAGGTGGCACAGTGAATAGAGCATCAGCTCTGGAGTCAGAAAAATTGGAATTCAAATCTGGCCTCAGACACTTAAATAATAGCCTAGCTGGGTGAACTTGGGCAAGTCACTTAATCCCACTGCCTTGCAAAAAATAATAATAAAAATAAAAAATAGGAAAGATTGTAAGTCACAGAGTTATAACACATAAGGTAATTAACTCCAAACAGTTATAAGAAATGACCACAATTACTTTTACTTGGCAAAATCAAGTTTTTTTAAGGTCTATAAATAACATCAAAGTTGAATTTTTTTCTTAATATACTATTTAATACCCTCTTTCCACAAACACATCCTCAAAATCACTCATTAAAAGACAAAAGATCCTCAATCCAGTTCCAAGTCCCCTTGATTCTCCCCTCCTGATAATCCAAGGGCCAAGGACGCCTACACTCTTTCTATCCCTCAGTCCTTGGCATGTCCTCCCTTGTCACCCCCAACCTGAAAAGTCCTTGAACAGCCGGTCCTGCTGCGCTGTATTGCCCAACCTTCACATGAATGGATCTAGAGGCAAGAAGCCATCTGCCAGATGCTTTGGCCACTCATAGATTCAGATACCTTCATTTTATAGATGAAGAAATGATAAGAAGGTAACTTTAAAAGTTGGTTTAGAAGAGCACATCCAAGACTAAGATGGAGGCTTCTGGACCACAGTCTATAACAGAACTCCCAGTCAGGGATGAAGTTCACCAACAAAAGGCTGTGGAGAATGAATTCTGCCTCTTTCTCACAAACCTAATTAAAAGAGTTTTAAACTAAAAGAACAGAGAAAAGGATAAAACTTGTCTCTGGGTATCCATCAAGCTAGACACCTTAGAGAATAGTTTACCTGAGAGAGAGTTAACAAGATTTTACCTGATAATTACCTGATAAAGTATTTTGTGCTATTATATGAGTGACATGGATCCTGAAAGGTTGGAGACAAAGAGAAGTTAACTATTTATGGTTTGGCATCATCTTGGAAGAAATTTCAGAGTGGCAGCACATACTGCCCACCTTTTTAACAAGAGATCTGAATATGGGCAGAGATTGAATCCTACTCCATGTGTAGGGACAAAATTGAGGAGGGACAGATAGCAAACATCCCAGTTGAGAGTCAGGATCCAAGGATCTGGGCTGGATTGATGAAGATGAAATTGCCTAGGTGGGGCAGCTAGGTGGCACTGGCCCTGGAGTCAGGAGGACCTGAGTTCAAATATGACCTCAGACACTTAATTACCTAACTGTGTGATCTTGGGCAAAACACTTAACCTCATTGCCTTGCAAAAACTAAAAAATAAAATTGCCTAGCAGAAAAAGTCAGATTTTATACCTGGGTCCATAAAACCAACTGCACCAATCAAGGATGGGGGAGGTCAGGTCAGGAGTGGGAGCCCCCTGCCCAGAAGCACTTTGGCAGTATTGTGTCTTTAAATCTGGGCATTTTAGTGGACTCTAAGGTCATGATGATCTCATAGTGTGACAGAGCTGAGTGAATTACAAATGCAACCCTGGTATCCAGGAGGAGCCTAGTCCCACAGGTCAGGGGGAGTCGTGTGCATGGGGCCCTGGGAAGAACAAGGAGAAGGGAGAGGATACCTGAGCAGCCCCTCTGGAAGGGCACAAGCTTTCCTCCCTTCAGAGTCCTCCCCATTCTTTGGGCCTTGGTTCAAGTTGCCCCTTCTGCACGGCACCAATCCCAATTTCCCCAAATGCGACAGAACTCCCTCCCAAAGTATCCTGCATCTTATGACGTGTAATGCTTTCAGATTTACTCTGCTTTTATTATATATTAATTTTTACGTGTTCTTGATGCCTTTCCCATTATAAGTTAAGTTGGATGCAAGAAGGGATGATGACATTCTGTATCCCCAGGGCTTGGCACAGTGCCCAGCATGCCACAGGTGCTTAATAAATGTCTGTTGAGTGACTGTCTACAAGAACCAGCTGCTTCTTCTGCTTGCTCTGCTGCCATCAGGGGTCAGAAGTTGTGAAAAGGCAAAATTAGGCTTCAGGAAGGAAAAGCTCCCCAACAATGAGGACTACCTCCACATGAACCAAGTTCCCAAGGCACCAGGAAGCTTCAAGCAAAGGTTGAACAAACCCTTGGGGGGCTTGGAGCGGGGGTGGGGGGTGTCATGGCAGAGATTCTTTTCCAGGTACAGCTGGAACAAGATGGCCATGTGGTCTCATACAACTTTGAAATTCTAGAAAGTTCTGTGAAACTAAAGGACAGAGAGGTCAACTGAACTGTCTGAGTCCTACAGCTAGTTAGAGAGCCAGGCCAAGAACCTCAATAGCCATTTCTGCTTTTGGCAACACAGTCAGGCCCCCCAGGACTAGGGGAGGTGCGAGGGGGGCAGAGCAGACCCAGGAAGAGGCTGAAGGCAGACTCAGCCAGGCCACCAGGAAAGAACAGCCACTCAAGAAGGAACTTCTTTCCTGAGTGACCCTGATCAGCAGAAACTGGACCCCAAGTCACCACCATGCTCAAAGCCCCTACATCAGACTTAGAAGGGCTGAGTCATCAGGTGGGCACCAGGAAAGGTTCAGCTATTCTTACATGCCACTCTTGGTAACAAAGTATACTTCAGAAAGTGGATACATACTTGTGGGTATATGTTTTAGATGAAATATATTTTACATAAAATATACTGTTTATATTTTTATGCAAAATATATTTGTATAAAATGTATTTATATTTCTTTTTTATCTAAAATACATTTATACATAAAATATATTTTACATATTACATATTTACACATATATAAACAAGGTATTCCAAAAGACTCAGAGTCATGTTAAGGCATTAAAGTCACCAAGACTTCTGGGTCGGCGGGGTGGCGGGGGGCAGATATACCTTGGTCCAGCGGCACAGCTTCACTCCAGAGTGACTCCCAATCAACTGATAACCTGCCAAGGAAAGTAGAGCTCTGTCAGTCAAGGGTCATCCCACAGACCACCAAGCAGAATATCCCTGCCCTCATCTGTGCCACCACAGTCATTTGCCAGAGATGTTGGCAAAGGAATCAAATGGAGGTCAGAGGTTAAACAAGGCAACTTCTGAGGTCTCATGCAACCCCAAGGCTGGTTAATGGGTTTTGTTTTGTTTTTAGTTCAAAAATCCCTGCAGCAATAGCAATTGCTATTAGCTGGATGACCTTGGCTGGGGAAGGAAGTCTTTAGCCTCTCTGGGCAACGTGTCCTTCTTGCTAAATCAGAGAACATCCATCATGGCTATTGCTTTGTTCTTTCCTACATATTTAATTTCTCCTGATATCCTGTGCTCTTTTTACATCCCCTTCATTTCCCAGTGTAGTCCTCCCCACCTCCCCCAAATCTAATCAGCCAAGAATAAAAAGGGGAGGAGAAAAGCATCCCTGGGGACCCTGAAGAACTGCCAGTAACTGCAGGCTCCCACCAGATCCTCACAGGTTAGGGAGATGAGAGTTTTGCAACCTGACGTTGATAGATAAATGGAAGGAGGGTTCTTGGCTTTGTCTGATTGAGGGGCCAGGGGTTCCAAATCTCTGAAACCATTATGTAAAGAGTTTCCAATGTGCCAACCCCCTTGACCCTGTAACTCACCTGCAATAATACACAGTCTTAGAGAGTTTCCCTGAGCACCAAGAGGCTGAACAACTTGTCCAGCATCCACCAGGGAAAGGGGAGGAACCAAAACTCAAGCCTTGGGTCTTCTGACACTAAGTCCCAGACTGCCCATATCTCTAATAATGGAACCTAAGGCTACAATAGCTTGCTCAGCAGTTGTAAAGAAAACCACATTGTGAGCTGGGAACACCCCGTGAGACCTCCCTACAAGACCGTAACAACAAAACCTGCAGAGTGACCTTCAACCCAGCCCAACTTCCCCACATATATAAATGACCACCTGAAAAAGAGGATGGTGTAACATGCCGGTTTAAAGCTGCAGACCTCAGAGAGCTTGGCTGCCAAGGAGACTGCTGTGGATACCATTTTTCAAAAATAAATGATCAGGTCTGCCATCCCAGGGTGAACAATGTAAATAGGACTAAGAAATTTGCCATTAGGTAAACCATCCATTGTCAACAATAGCAAACCAAGAGAGATGGAATTCATCTACTTTGTATTCACCATAACTGATTAAGTTCTGAATAGGCTCCAAGACTTTACAAATCTTCAAGGCCAACATGAAAGTTAGGTACCACAGAGAAGGGTGGTGGTGATGTTGTTGTTCCTGAGTTTGATGATGAAGACTCCTGGCTGGAGCAAAGGAGTTGAGACAAGAGGAAAGTAGAGGCCACCCAAAAGTCAGGCCGATTCAGTCATCTGAGTGACCAGGGACAGCCTTGGCTAAGAGGCTGAGATGTGCAGGTGAGGCAGCTGCCCATGAGGGAGCCCCCCAAGACAGAAAAATCCAAGGATGAGAAAGCCATCTTCCAGTCAACACTAGACACCAAGGCAAGGAAAAGCAACAGGGAGAGTCCAAGCCCCTGAGACTGTCAGAGAAAGTATAAAACTGCTGCTTCTCTATTTTAGGGTAGGAAGAGGATGAAATTTTTTCTGAGTATCAACAACAGTAGCTCCCTTTAAACTCTCCTTTCCAATTTTGTAAGTGCTTTCCCCAGAACAAGACAGGGAGGCAGATGGACTGTCTCATTGTTCCTCCTTAGAAATGAAGCCAATGCAAGTCAGAAAGGCTAGTCATTCGCCAGTGGTCAGGAGAGCTTGTACCTCTCTCTCCCATAGGGGAAGTGGGTACCTTTCCAAGATATGAGAGTGACCCTACAGGAAAGAAAATGGGGGTGATCAGTAACCCTTGATGTTTGTCCATTTTAATTTTCAGTTCTATAACAGCCTAGTGCTTTATCTCAAAAAGACAATATATTCAATTTCAATGTGATTAGAATCCAGAAATGTCCAGATGACAGGAGCCCCTGACAAGGGGAACTCAGGTTCCTTCCTGGATGAACATGTGTGCCACTGCAAAGACGACCTGATCAGTTAGTTTTGAAAAATGGTATCCACAGCTGAGTCTCCTTGATGGCCAAGCTCCCTGAGGTCTGCAACTTCAAACTGGCATGTTACACCATCCTCTTATTTAGGTGTTCATTTAAGGGAAGACTCTGAACCCATCTCCAACTGTCCCCAAATGCCAAATGATTGAAAACCTTTCACCAATGAAAAAACCCAGGAATTTGGAAAAATAAACCTCTACTACCCTGAGAATGTAGTAAGCAGAGGAATATGGAACCAGCTCTCTCCACTCTTAAGAGAGTAGTTGATGTTAATCAGTTGTTTCAGTTGTGTCTGACTCTTTGGGACCCCATTTGAGGTTTTCTTGGCCAAGAAACTGGAATGGTTTCCCATTTCCTTCTTCAGATCATTTGACAGATGAAGAAACTGAAGCAAACAGAGTTAAGTGACTTGCACAGCTAGGATCTATCTGGGGCCAGATTTGAGGAAGATGGGCACCCTATCTACTGCACCTCTGAACTGCCCTTTAAGGGGTCAAGTAGATTACAAAGAGACCAAAGACCAAGTCCCCAAAATGTCTTCAAGTCATTAAGATGAACCCTCCAAAGCCAAGAGATATTCATTTCCAAATGTTGTCTTAGGAATACAAACACTAAGGGAGCTCACCGCAGCTAATGATTTATGAATAGACTCTGTCGATCAATTTGGCAGGCAATCCCAAGACAGAATTTCAATAACTAGGCTCTCTTATAAAAACACATGAGCTTATGTGCCTAAATCAATTCCAAAGAAAAAGGGGAAAAGAGGATTAGGATAATGTGATAGTACAGGAATGAGAATTAGACAGAACTATATCCTGTAACATATAATCCACTGTAGCCAAGTTGGGATATAATCATTATAACCATAAGACACCAAATAAGTACTGAAATGAACAATAGAAGTTGCTGATAAAAATGACTAGGAATTTTTACTTTTAATATTCATGTCGAATTACTGCTGAGGAATTCATTTTTATTAGTATTATCACTTATTCATAATGTATTTTTAATGACTTTTACATACAGCCAGGACATAAAAAAGAGACCATAGGCTTTCAAGAAAAAACACAAATAACCTGCTTTGTGAATAAGGGCATATATTAGCATCTCAGTAGTACTGCACTATTACAACTATTTAATTTGCTGCATTATTTCAATACTGAAAAATAAAGCAAAATGATGTATATGTACTACTATTAGTCCCACAATAGTTTCACCCTCAAATATTCAAAGTGGATTCATGATCATCAATTTTAATATTCTCTCCAACAATGTAGAAAGGAACTCATCCAGGCTAGTTCAAATTGGGCAACTCTTGTGTCCTCCCTTGTTCACCCAATAAACTAAAGAACATCTTTACTTTCTCTGGATATACTGAGCATACCAGTAGAGCACATGGGATTCCCACTCCTTCTCTCTCTATGACCAGTCTATTTTCTTTCTCATGTGGCAGTCTTATCTCTACTTCTTCAAAGCTCCTATTTTGTTCTAGGTCATAACCTGCTCACCTTTACTATGCCTCTCTACACTGCCCTCTGACTGACTTTCATTTTTAAAACCCCTTAGAGACTATGATTCTCAAGAATTGTAGCTATACAAACTTGTGGTATATGTATATATGTCATAGAACACTATTGTTCTATTAGAAACCAGGAGGGATGGCAATTCAGGGAAGCCTGGAGGGATTTGCATGAACTGATGCTGAGTGAGATGAGCAGAGCCAAAAAAACACTGTACACCCTAACAGCAACATGGGGGTGATGATCAACCTTGATGGACTTGCTCATTCCATCATGGCAACAATCAGGGACAATTTGGGGCTGTCTGCAATGGAGAATACCATTTGTATCCAGAGAAATAACTGTAGAGTTTGAACAAAGACCAAGGACTATTACCTTCAGGGGAAAAAAACCTTGTTTATCATATTATGTAATCTTGCTATCTCTTGGGGGCAGCTAGGTGGCACAGTGGATAGAGCACCAGCCCTGGAGTCAGGAGTACTTGAGTTCAAATTCAGCCTCAGATAATTGCCTAGCTGTGTGACCCTGGGCAAGCCACTTAACCCTATTTGCCTTGCAAAAAATCTAAAAAAAAAAAAAAAAAAAAAACAATTGTAGCTATACAACACACTGGGACATTTGAAGAAGTCAACTCAACCCATTGTCATTTTAAATCTGGGGCCAATGTATTATCTATTCCAGATATAAATTATATATATATATATATATATATATATAAATATGTTATAATATGTATATATATATATATTATACATATACAAACATTGATACAATGATGGATTAGCTCAATAGGTCATTTCCATAATCTAAGCAATAGAAATTCTCTTACTTTTTTATTTTCTAATTATTTTTTCTCCCTCCTTCCCCAGAGGGATGGGAAGAGAGGGTAGAAGAGGGAAGAAACATAACAAATATGGAAAGTCAAGCAAAACAAATAACCCAATTTGGTTATGTCCAAAAATATGTGTCTCATTCTGTATATTAAAGTCTAATCACATCTCTATCAGGAAGAAGGTACCATTCTTCATCGTTAGTCCTCTAGAACAGTTGACTCATCACTGTTAACACTTTCAAAATTGTTTGTCTTCAAAATTTTGTTAGTACTATGTGAACTGCTCTCCTAGTTCTGTTCATTTAATTCTGCAGCAGTTCATACAAATTTTCCTAGGTCTCTCTAAAACCATTCTTTTCATGAGTTCTGATGGGACAATATCATTACCTTCATATTCTATGATTTGTTCAGCCATTTCCCAATTAATGAGCATCACCTAAGTTTCCAGTTCTTTAATGTTACAGAAATTGCTGCTAAAAAAGTTTTGGTACCTAATGGGTCCTTTTCCTCTTTCTTTGACCTCAGAGAGATATAGATCTAAGCAGTGATAACGTTGGTCAAAAAGTATATACAATTTAGTGACTTCAGTTCCAAAAGAAACAGACATTCTACATCAACTTGGTTTTTTGTATATGAATGATAAACCAAAGTCTTCAGTGGTTACCTATCTCTAATGATGTTCCAGAGCTTGATGAAACCAGCATAATGTGACCCACAAACACAACCATCTAGGGGCTCTCACTATCCAAAGAGAATCCTTCTGCAGCTCAGATTCTAAGGTGATCTCCACCCCTATGGTGGACAACTTTGGTAAGCAAATGCCTCCCTTATATTTATGAGGAGGAAGAATTCAACAAGATTGTTATCTTTGTTGCTATCTCTTTTAAAGAATCTTGAATTATTTTGATAAATATATGGAGACGCCTTGTCAGGCAAGAACCTTTAAACTGACATTTTGCTCTACCAAGTTCAATTATTTTTCACAACAAACAACACAGTAGGATATTATATTTAGTCCAAAAGGCAATGTTAAAGATGTGATCCACTATGGGAGATTGATTGTAAAAGCCTGCCTATTTCTTATTAACCTCCTCACTGAAGATGCTTTCAATGTATGTGCAGATGAATCTCATAAGAATTTTAGACAAATGGAAAAGAAGGCTTTAGACTGATTTGTTGATGTTCTTAGTCACTTTTTCTGATAATTAAAATGTCTGAGAGTCATTTGAAGCCTTTGGTATGTGCCTCCCTTTAAGGTTCCTTGTGAATCAATACATAATCACCCACATAATTGTGTAGACCCCCCTCCCCAAGCACAGATCTCCTCTAGAAGCCACTGCTCCTTTCTTTGTTCTCAATGACTCTTCTATCCATGTCTGGAACTCAGACTTCACCAACCAGTTGATTGGCCTTTGGCCACCATCTCTCTCTATGTAAATCAAGTGTTTACTGACCAGGGTCCTTTGAGGTTCTCTGGGCCCCCCAGTAACTGACTTTTCAGTAAAGCTGAACATGAAACTATTATATAGAGATTAATAATACCACGAGATTATAGAAAACCAAGAGATTATATAATAATCTCTATACACTACCCTTTCTTCCAACCATCATGTTGATGGTTGATGCAATGTGGGGCTAGGTCAAGAGTGCATTGTTCCAGATGCTGACATATGGTTTTTCTAGTTTATTCTCTCTTGTAGCATTGATCTTTGCCCTCACAAGTCACCCTAACAGGTGATTGATTCAGGAACAACTACCACCTCAGTAACAAGTCATTTTCTAACTATTACGATTAATCAGCATCCTTTTTATGATACTGTTTGGTGCTTGTGTTTTGCAGCCCCAGATAATTAAGCATTTGAGCCAATGGGCAGAAAGCTTCTTTGGAGACTCCTCTAAGAGTTTTTAACCTTTCTCATTCCTTATTCCTGATCTAGGCTTTCCAAAATATTTCTCACTAACCTCATCTATTTCCAACTTTGCATTGATATCATTAAGAATCAAAGTCAATGATGATATAATCTGAAGATCTTCATTAGAATTTCTTTACAGATTTATTCTCTTCAAAAAGTGTTGGTGCATAGCCTGCAATTATCTTCATGTTTGTCTTTTTACAAAAACTATCATAGGGGTGGCTAGGTGGTGCAGTGGATAGAGCACTGGCCCTGGGTCAGGAGGACCTGAGTTCAAATCTCACCTCAGACACTTAATAATTACCTAACTGCGGGGCGGCTAGGTGGCATAGTGGATAAAGCACCGGCCTTGGAGTCAGGAGTACCTGGGTTCAAATCCGGTCTCAGACACTTAATAATCACCTAGCTGTTTGGCCTTGGGCAAGCCACTTAACCCCATTGCCTTGAAAAAACTAAAAATAAAAAAAACCTATCATAAACAAAACCAACTGATAAGGATTTATTAAGTACCTACTATAGGCCAGGAAGGCACAGGAGATTCAAGTACAAAGAAGGATACAATCCCTGTTGCAATGAACCCATCTTTTAAAGGACTATAAACATCCCATGAAAGTATCCTTATGGCCTTTAGACACACAATAAAACCAAGCCTTCTATTTGCCTCTCCAAGGAGAACCTGCCAGTCACTCTTGCCTTTCTAGTTTCATTTATAGCAAGAATTTCATATTGATACAATTCTGTTTCTCCCATTGTATGTTCATTCATTTGTCACTGGTCAAGGATCTCATATTTAGATTGTTAAGGTTTATAAATGCAGGGGAAGAGATCTCTGAAGCAAGTTTCTCTGATAAAGGTCTTGTTTCCAAGACTCATAAGAAACTAATTCACATTATTTTCCAAGTACTATAGTACTATACAGTACTACAGTACTCTACTACTACCACAGATAAATGGACAAAGGCTATGAACAGAAAATTTTCAAAGGAAAAAAGCCAAGCCATCAAGAATAATATTTAAAAATGTTCAAAGTACTAATAATTAAAGAAATGTAAATTAAAGCAAATTTGAGTTTCTACTTCATATCTATCAAACTGGCAAAAGAGAAAATGCCAAATGCTAGAGGGGCTTTAAGAAAAAAAAATACTAATATACTAAGATCAAGGTGCACAGTGCAGCATTGTTGTAGAGATGTGAATTGGTTCAGACATTCTAGGAAGCATATGGAATTATGTCCAGAAAGTTACCAAACTGTATATACCTTATGAGTCAGCAATATTACCACTAGGCCTATGCCCAATGAGATCAAAGAGAGAAGGAAAGGATCTATAGGTACAAAAATATTTACAGTGGCAATTCATAGTAGCCAGAAATTGGAAACCCAAGAACTGTCTTCTTTCTAAACAAAATGAGATGTAAGAACATAACAGAATATTACTGTGCCATAAGGAACAATGAAATGAACAATTTCAGTGAAAACCAAGAAACCTTTATGGGCAAAACCATAAAAATTTATACAATGGTAACAATGTTGAAGAGAAAAACAACTTTGAAAGACTTTAGAACTGTGATCTAACTACTTCTGATTAACCATAAGTCCCAAAGAATGAAGCTGAAACATTCCATTTATCGACTGACAGAGAGAAGTAACAAAGAGAAGACCTACATTATCAGACACAGCTAATATAAAACTTGTTTTTTTCAGACTTTATAGAGGAATTTGTTTTGTTTTTAATTTGCTTAATTGGAGAAATGGTAGTAAAAGTGGCATAATTAATCAAATGTTATTTTTACCTGAATAATTTTTAAATGTTTAATATAATTTATAGATTTTCTAAAGATGATTTACTACTATACTAATAAATCATGTACATTATATACATAAAAATAGAGGTTTTAAAAGGATAAGATAAACCATATTTTAAAAGAATTTGTATTTTATCTAACAACAATACAAAAAACTTTTTTTTGTTCTCATTGTTAAAGCCACTATTAATATGTTTTTCTAAGGATATTGTGATTGAAAAGGCTTCATAATTTTTAAGAATCTTGGTTTAACACTTTATGATACAGAATTTCCAAGGTTCGATTCTTAAGTTGAGTTAATGGAGATAACCAGTTTGAACAGCTAAAGGAGACTTTACAAAGAGACACAGATTTAGATGGAAGGATATCGTTGGCTGCACATTACTAAGTCATGGGACTCATTATTCCATGTTAACATTGAGTCATTCTCAGTCCTATCTCTGTGACTCCATATAGTTTTCTTGGCAAAGAAAAGGGAGTGGTTTGCTATCTTTTTCCAGTTCATTTGACAGATGAGGAAACTGAGGCAGCCAGGGTGAAGTGAAGGTCACACAGCCAGTAAGTGTCTGAGGCCACATCTGAACTCCCAGCCTCCTGGCTCCACTGTTACTCACCTGCCTGCTTGTTCAATGCCATCCACCCATCAGGCAGACATTTGTTGAAATTCAGTAGGAAATTTCCCCTTTCCTGATGTAAGCACTCTTCCAAAATAATTGGAAAGTATTGCATTTTTATATTTTTTAAAACAAGTTCAAAATACTGACTGAAACTTCATTTGGAAGACTTAAATAGGTTAAAAAATTCCATTTCCAGGTGTTTTTAAGGGGAGGCAAATATTTTCACAGGTTTTCATGAACAAAAGCCTAGTTTATAAATGCTGTGCTACTTATTGTGGCTTCATACTATCACTACCTAACAGTCAAATTCTTTTCTTGAGAATTCTGAATCTTTTTGGCCGACTTCTTGTCAGATCTGATTAGATCGTCAATGTTTCCATCTCATAATGCGCCTGATGAGGACTTTGTGCATGCTACGCCATCTTTTTCCTCACTTGTATTAACCATATTCGTCTTATCCTCAAGCTAAAATTTCTTTGCAGGAATTGTTTGGAAGTTTAGCTTAGTTAAAACTAGATAACTTGGGTGGCTAGGTGGAATAGTGGATAAAGCACTGGCCCTGGGGTCAGGAGTATCTGGGTTCAAATCCAGTCTCAGACACTTAATAATGACCTAGCTGTGAGGCCTTGGGCAAGCCACTTTTGCAAAAAAAAATCTAAAAAAAAAAAAGCTAGATAACTTACTCTGCAACTCTTCACTACCAGCAGTAAATTGTTCTACCAAAACAGAGCTGAAAGGGGGCAGCTAGGTAGCACAGTGGATAGAGCACTGGCCTTGGAGTCAGAAGTACCTGAGTTCAAATTCAGCCTCAGATACTTAATAATTACCTAGCTGTGTGGCCTTGGGCAAGTCACTTTAACCCCCACTGCCTTGCAAAAAAAAAAAAAACAGCTGAAAGTGAACAAATAAGTGAAGGTGCCTCTATCAACTTCCATTTTTCCCTTCAAATGACACAGCATGAGACCATCTGACACAGAAATTGTATCAGGTTCCATCTGCTAAATTTTAGTAATACTCAATTTCTTTCTTCTTTTAGATTAAAAAATATATAAATAGAAGGTCTACTATCTTCTTCCCAAATCTCAACGAATTATCTTGTATTCACCATGAGATGCATACACTCCGATGTGGACTCTATAGCTCCTGGCCCCTGGGTATTCATTCCTCTTGGGTCCTGTCTGTCTATGACCCTAACTGCTTGTCTACTAAGAATAAGTGCGCCACCACCATCACTGTCACTAAGCATTTTCTGACAAGTTTTACCGAGTTGTCTATCATCTCTGTGGCTTAAATGCCATAAAACTGAAAAACCCTGGGCTTCAAGGTACAGCACTCTGTATGCAAATTCTCAAAATGTTCAGCCTCTCCCAACACTCAGCCATCCTTCCCAGCTGCTACCATGCTTCTTAACCCAGCTGACGTGTGAACGCTGCTTGCTGATGGTACAAATCTCAATCTTATTTATACATTTTTAGCCTGAAGGCCAAACTACTACCATGTGGGAAATTTTTAGCAACTGTTAGACATACGGTATCTGAGAGGCATGGAACTGAAATATTCTGAAAACCACTGATGGGTGGGCCTTGGCAAAGTGACCTCTGCATGGTTGGGGCATAGGAGGGTTACTACTATCTTAGTGTTCTCTAAGACCCTTAGAAAATTTCTTAAAGCTTAATATTGCCAATTCTCTACAAGCTCAGCCTTACCTTTCAATCTTTCTCAAGATGTTTTCTTACTTTAGAAGAATAATGAAAATCAGAGTCACCCTACCTTCCATATCCAAAAAGCTATCGGGGAGGAAGATTGAGAGAAAATTCCCTATGAAACTGATTTTCCAAAGCAGTATCCTAAATCACCCACCCACAAAGTCATCATGTACTAAGCCTAGACTTGCTGAATGAAAGCATCTAAGCAAGTTAAAAATGTGGGGTTATTGGAACTGTCCATTATTACAACTGCTAATAATAATGATTCACAGGAGTTCCTAGAACATCTGTGCCTCTTGCAGAAAGTCCCAATCTACCAGGAACATCTCTTGTGTCTTTCGTCCTTCTAATATCCCGATGAGGCAGGAACTGGAAAGGTATTATTCAGCCTGCTTGACCTCTGCAACAGAAGGCAGAGGCTTTCTCTATCACCAAAGCATCACCCCCTTCCTTTTGCTTGGTTGAGGAGGTTGGCTGTTTCCAAGGATGGAATCTTCAGAAAAAGCACAAGGAAATGAATCTATGTGAGTAAGAAAGATGGTTCCTTCTTTTCAGCAAGTTTAAATTCTGAGCTCTGCTCCTTCTCTCTCCTGAATGTAAACAATAGGGGCCTACCAAGAGCAGCTGTCTTATTAGCACCCACCAAGGCCAGCCAAAGTGAGTCCATGTCAGACATGAGCAATGTGAGGCAATGATATCTTGTCCCTTTTAAATTACTTGAGGCACAGAGAAAATTAAGTCTGCCCATTCCAAACGCAAGTCACACAAGATTAGTGTCCAGATCAGTTTCCTCTAGCCCTCTCCTTTCCACTTCACTCTCCAATGACCACTGAGATACTTCCAAGTGTGGTCTGAACTACCAAGGCAGCAAGTCCTTAGCACATACACATTCATTCCCCCATCCCCAGAGACTGCTACTTTCACTGCAGACACCAATAATCAGGTCATGAATCAAACAAATAGATGTCCACTATCTCGAATCAACTGCCCATCGGCCCAGGCTGAACAAAGGGGGGAAATCAGACCTGCCAACAAATGACAGCTCTTAGACACACACCCCTAGAACACATTCCAGCCTGCAAAAACTACCCATAATGAAACAAGACCTGCCCAACAAATGTTTCTGGGCAGTTTAGGCAAACTTAAGAACCTCATTTCTCCATCTTGAAAGCAATCTTATGGGGCGGCTAGGTGGCGCAGTGGATAGAGCACAGGTCCTGGAGTCAGGAGTACCTGGGTTCAAATCCGGTCTCAGACATTTAATAATTACCTAGCTGTGTGGCTTTGGACAAGCCACTTAACCCCATTGGCCTTGCAAAAAAACCTAAAAAAAAAAAAGAAAAGAAAAGAAAAGAAAGAAATCTTACAAATTATTTGTTTTTTAATTACCAGCCCAGGATCCTCAATGGCACACAGAATCAGATAGATAAAACCCACATTTTCTTTACTTTTCTATTCGGGGCTCTGTTTCTTCCCATTTGCTGCCACACGAGGCATGCCTGCCATATTGGCTTTCCTGTCATGATGGATGGGCTACCCGCTCTTGAGAGGCTCAGGAATATAGAGCAACTAAACACAAGCAGCTCCATCCAGATTGGAGAGAGAAGGCCCAGCTAATAACCAGCAGAATTGGACTCTTGTCTTGGCTGCCAGGGAGACTCCAGGGCTGGTGAGAGCCGCTACATCCTTAGCAGGTACTTTTCTTTTTTTTAGTTTTTTTTTTTTTGTAAGGCAAACAGGGTTAAGTAGTTTGACCAAGGCCATAAAGCTAGGTAATCATTAAGTGTCTGAGACCAGATTTGAACCCAGGTACTCCTGACTCCAAAGCCGGTGCTTTATCCACTATGCCACCTAGCCACCCCTAGCAGGCACTCTTTAAATGCGTATTCCTTTCCTCATTTCCTTCCTAAGGGACTCAACCGAAAACCAAGGACTCAGTGGAAATCTCACCTTTGGCAGGAACATCTCCTTGCCTGGTCCTCCAACGCCACCACTCAGACCTTCTGCTCTGACTACTATGTATATATCTTGTAGCACAGAGTTGTTTCCATTTTGTCTCCTCATTAGAATGTGGATTCCTTGAGGGCAAGGACCAGGGGGTCTTTCTCCTTCCTTTGTGTCCCCAGAATTTAATCAGCCCACCTTAAGTGCCCAGGTACTTGGAGGCAGCAATGAGACTCAAGCCCCACAGTTTCATTTCACCCATCTGTCTATCAGAGGGAAGGGCAGTCCTTAGATCTACAGCCTTGGCTACTTGAAGAAGGGAAGGATGAATGGCCTAAAACTTGCTGAGCCCCTTGAGGACACACACTACAGAAATAACAGAAAGAGGAGAACACATGCCAGCATCCACTAGAGTTCTTGCTTTCTCTCATTTCTCAGTCTCCCTCACTGACTGCCACTGTGCAAACTACTCAGCCCAAATAAGACAGAATCCAAAGAACCCATACCCTGCCCCCTGGTGCCCAGAATGCCAACTGGCAAGAGTAAAAATGCCAAGAGAAGCTGATGACACCTTGTGAGTTCTGAGGTCCCAAAGCCAGAGACCTGTATTCTCTAAGGGTCCCTGAGCCAAGGGGGTGAGCCCAGCTCTGCTCAGGACTCCCCAATAGGACACACGGTTCTGCATCTCAAGGAAAAGAAGCAGAGCCCACCTTCCTTCAGTCTAGATCCAGGGTTTCCTGATCAACAGTAGTGAGCAGCTCAACCAGCCCCCCAGCTCCTCAGATCTGGTTCATCAGCAGGCAAAGCCCTAGAGTTCAGAAAACCAGCCCTGTCTAGAGCTACAGGCCCAGTCTGAGTGGCAAGATCCCTCTGGACCCCTGTACTTGGATGTTTAGGAAGAGCCATCCAGAGCTTCACCCAGGGTACCAGGTCAACCAAGAACCAAGGGGACTCAGTGGAAATCTCCTTTCGGCAGGTGGATATTAATCCTGAATCTATCAGTCTTTCTAACCTTTTCTGTCTACATGTCTTCACCATTCCACCATCACCTCTAGCAAGGGCTTGGCATCAAAGAGGAAACCACTGAGTCCCCAGGATTATAGACATCTGACATCACTGAGAGGCACAAGCTATATGTAACAGAATCAGATAAATGGCAATAAGAGTGATAGATTTCCCAAAAGGCTGGGGCCTTAACTATAGAAAGATTATTTCGGGGCAGCTAGGTGGCGCAGTGGATAAAGCACTGGCCCTGGAGTCAGGAGTACCTGGGTTCAAATCCGGTCTCAGACACTTAATAATGACCTAGCTGTGTGGCTTTGGGCAAGCCACTTAACCCCATTTGCCTTGCAAAAACCTAACAATAAAAAAAAAAAGATTATTTCAATAGTGACAGAAAGAATGATGCTAAACTAAGAAGACAAGTATTCTGACTGTGCATTCTTTTTAGTAAATACTTCTTGATATCTATATTTTTCCATCACCAGAATTCGGCCCAGAATCTCTCTCCCAGAGAGACTCCCATATAATATTTTTAAAGAAAAAAAGAAAAAAAATCAACAAAACCAATCCAGACATTGATTGTCTGGACCTCTAAGCTCTGCTAAGGAGAGGCTCAGACGGTCTTCTCCTGGCTCTCTCACCTTTGGGGTCAGCCTCATTCTTTGTCATTTCACAACATTCAATTTTAATTGTTCTGTGGTCATTCTTTCCATTTACATGGTCATAGTTATGAACGATTCCTTCCTTATCAGACCATGTGAATCATGTTCTCTGGGTACTCTTAAATGATTAAAAAAGTCAATTCAGGATAAGCAGCTCTGGCCATCCTGTGAATGTGTCCACTTATGGGATCTATTCACTCATCTGCTCACTAAAGAAAGCTGCATCAAGTACCCACCCAATGCAGAACCCTGGGATGGCCAGCAGAGCTAGTCCAGGGAGTTAGACATTCATAGCTCTTGTCCTTGGGAGGTCTCGCCCTTCTTTTGTCTGTTTTTTTCTTTATTATGGCCATCCTTTTCCTTTCTCTCCCTCAACATGGCTTTCCCACATGCCTCCATGGGAAATAGCTCTGAACAGTCCCCAGCTCCCCACCTCAAAATGATCAGTCCTACACTTCTGCTTTGGGTTTTTCACCAGAAATACCAAGGGTCTAGCCCTGAATCCATAGTCTAGGCCAAATGTAGATACAGCTCAGAAACTAGAATTAAGCCCAAAGCCCAGGGAAACCTAGGCAGCTTCAGGTCACATCTGAATTGCCGCAATCTCACCAGCACTAACACTGATGGAACCTATACTGAGTTTCCCTACTTGGCCATAATTGATTTTGGTTTTCCTGGAGGATATAAATGATTAGTATGGTGTCAAAAGGGCAATGGGTGAAAGTCAGCCAAAGGCCCAGCATCCCTGAGAATTGCAAGGTTAACTAACTTCTGGGGCTCTGGATATGCCAAATTGTGCCCTAAGGGATCCCAGTGAAAAGGAAAGAAGGTTAAACCAGTTTAGTTTAAGAGCCTGAGGATGAATCAACCACAGCATCTTCTCCAGTGGGTGCCCAGTAAGTATGCGCTTATCCAGATCTAAAAAGCCTTCAGTCCAGTCCATGTCCCCCTGAGCCACCAGAGGAACACAGCTCCCAGCCACCTCACACCAATCCAAAAGGAAGCTACTACTTGCTAAGCCCTGGGGATATAAAAGACAAACAGGACAGTCCTGTCCTCAAGAAGCTTACATTTTAACAGGGGAAACAACATGCACATGAATCTAGTTTCCCAATATGTATTGTTGAGATTCTCTTTTGTTCAGCTCCCCACATGAGGAAAACAAAAGGGATAGACTGACTGCATGTCTGCCATCCAAGGAGAAGCCTGGCCAGAGACAGAGGCAATAACCAGAAGATCAGGCACTTTGGCAGAGTTCTGCCCCAAGAACTCAAGAAGACCACCTAAGGCAGGAAGCCCTGGGGCCAAGGAGAAAGCACCCACACCACTACAACCAGGGACCTTCCCAAGGACTGCATTAACTACTGAGGCACAAGCAATACATCATGGGACTTCACTCCTGCAGGAGGGGACCAGTCCAGTCTCAGGATGGCCTGGAGCCATCAGGCACACACTGGCTTTAAGAGAGCCCAGGTAAGTCCTTTGATCTCTTGGTGCCACAGGGTGGTTCTCTAAGACTATGTGGCAAAAAATTCCTGCAGAGGGATTTCCCCACTAAGCGTTCCAGAAACAGATGAAATCACAGATTCTGAAAAAATTAGGAGTGGCTTTGTTCAGTTTGTTTTTTTTTTAGTCATGTCTGACTCTCCATGACCCCACTGGGGTTTTCTTAGCAGAGATACTGGAGCAGTTTGCCATTTCCTTCTCCAGCTCATTTGAGAGATGAAGAAAGTGAGATAAATAGAGTAAAGTCACTTGCCTAGGGTCAAATGGCTAGTGAGTGTCTGAGGCAGGATTTGAACTCATGAGGATGAGTCTTCCTGATTCTAAGCCCAGCACTCTCATTTTGCCACCCAACTGCCCTTAGGGGCATGAAAGAACCACCAACTATAAAGCAAGGAGACTGGATTCAAAAAGGAAAATTGATCTAATGACTTCCTAAGTCCTTTTGAGCTCAATCAAGCCTCCTATGAATCTCAATTTGAGTCAACTTAAAAAGCAAATATGTCTATTTTGAATAAATATACAATCAGTCAACAGAAGAGAGGCCCACAATGGAGAAAAGAAAAAAAAAGGGAAAGTGAGGAAGAGTAGGAGGATTTAGTCCAGAAAGCAATATCAACTCAGATAATTTCAGAGCTGATAAAAATAATTTAAATTTCTCTTAAAGAGACTGTCCCTGCATACAGGTCGTTTTTGGAAGGCACTACAACTGAACTTAAGTTCCAAAGTTGCAAGTCTGGCATCTAGGAAGTCCTTCAAGCAGCTGAAGAAAATCAAAAGAAAGGATAAGAACCAAAAGACACTGAAATCCAGCTCCTATATATTGCTCTAAGACATTCTCCTGAGAATGGCTGAGCTGCATTTCTTAAGTGGATCATCTTCAAGGTTCATTTGAATTCATTCACCCTTTAGAAATAAATTCCAACTGAAATATCCTACCCTTGAAATCTATGAGAAAGGAATATAAAAAAGAGATGACCAGAAACAAGTGAGCCAAGACTTCAACAGGAGACGCCTTTTAAGAAGCCATAGATGAACCCAGAATGGCTTCGGTCCCAAAACTGAGCCATGCTCCCTAGAACAGAGGAGCAGACAAGGCCAAGGGAATTCTCTGCACAACCAGTCCAGGGCCAAAGCCTGGGCAAGAGGGAAGGACACAGGAGTAAATAAATCCCTGCTTCCTCTTCCTGCTACCCTCATGGAGGCAGGCTCTAAGTTAGCAAGCTTCAAAAGTAATGTCATCTACCATTGGTTCACTAAGATTTTCACCTTGTTTGGAAAGGGCTTCTCGGAGAGCTGGAGTGATCATCTCTCGCTTTTCATCCTTTCCTGGACTCCGGGATAAATCTAGTTTCATGTTCGGCTGCTCCTTTTCTTCCTAATTGTAAAAAAAAAAAACCAAGAGGAAGAAAATTCAGTATTTTCCCCAGTATCACAATGACCCCAAGTGAGCTATGTCCTCTCCAGGGTTTATCCCCATTCCAAAAATACCAGATCACAAGCACCACCAAACCCAGTTTTGGGAGCCTTGACCCCTCCACCACCTCTCCATCTCTCTCCCAGTCACTATGCTCAGGGCTTAACATTTCCAATATTGCCTATCTCCTGGGTCTAAATGCCTGTCAACAGTCAAAGCCCAACCTCCTTCACGCAGCTTTTTTCTCTACCCTTGGTCCAATTTTAAAAGATCTCCTTCCTTTATCCTCTCCCTCGGTCTTCATTCTCCTTATCCTAATCTCATAATCAAATTAATGTCATCTCTATGGCTGGAGGTGGGAGAAGGGGTTTTCACTCCTTCTAGATCTGAGCTTTCTTTAACTTTGTGGGACAACTTTGATTAGAGACTCAACAAACATTTATTAATCACCTTCCATGATCCAGGCACTATGTAAAGCTGCAGCATTACAATAAAGGGAGAATTGTAGCTGCCCTCGGCAGAGGGCATAATGAGAGCCCACGGTGCAAGGAGAGATAAGGTGCAAGTGTCTACATGCAAACAAGCTACCAAGAGGAGCAATTCAAGACAGGCAGCAGAGGGCAGGCACTCGGATTTTAGGGAAGCCTGGGAAAAGTTTCTTGAAGATAGGGGAAGTTAGGTTGGCCTGAAGGAAGCCAGGATGGGGAGATGAAGGAGGCAGAAGGCAGGTTCCAGGTCTGGGGAAGAGAGCCAACGAAAGTGCCCCAAAGTCAAAAAATAGTGCGGTTTGCTGGAGGCAATATCCCTGGATCCAAGAGGAAGGGGATGGGGCAGTGAAAGGGGGAAAAGACTGGAAGGGGAACAGATTATGAAGGGCTTTAAAAGCTAAACAGATCCTGGAGGTTGTAGGGAGCCACTGCATTTACTGAATGGGGTGAAGGAATGATGGGGTCAGAGCCAGCCTTTAGGAAATTCAGTTTGACACCTGAGTGAAGGATGCCTTGAAGCAGCAAGAGATTGGGAGGCAGAACAGTCCAGGGTAGGGATTGGGTCAGAGAAGAGAAGACACTTATACAAGGCAGAGGCAACAAGACTTAACAAATGATTGGATCTGGGGTGTTGGGGAAGGGCAGGTGAGAGTGAAGAGTAGAGGATGACACCCAGGGGGTGAACCTGGGTGACTGAGAGGATGGAGGTACCATGGACAGTAAGAGAGATGTTATTGTTGCTGCTGCTATGCTGTTTGCCCTTCCTTCTTGAAGAAGACCTTGACATCAGGAAGGTGAGCCATCTGGGTTCAATGGCCAGTTATGTTAAGAAGAGGAAAGAGAATGCATATAAGAAGTCTCTGGAGGGAGGGAAGGAAAGGGTTGTGGTCCTCACAAGCCTGTGAGGTAGATGCTGATATTGCTCCCCCTCATTCCATGCATCCCCCAGGTTGCTTCTCCTCCTCTTCCCACCCTAGGCCACTCTCTCACTCACAGGCCTGAAACATAGCCCTCCTACTTCTCTTTTGGATGAAATCCTTTTCTCTTCAAGGTCCCACTCAGGGACCAGCTCCATGTAGACCCCTTTATCCTTACACCTGAGTAAGAGGTCATCTCTTCCTCAAATATTGCTGCATTCTTCAGGGATTTCTCACTGGATTTGGAGCCTAAGCCCCTCATTTTACAGATTGAGGAAACTGTGGCCCAGAACAGGGAGATGAGGCAGCAGGATTTTGCCACTTCATTCAGAGAGCCGCCTCAGGGTGGCACCTGATCCAATCTCTACACAGAAGAAAGGAATACCCACACCTTTGCCCTCCTCCCATCATACTCCTCCAATTAGCTTGTCTGCATGTCCTGCCCCTGTTTGTAAACTGTGAGCTTCCCTGTGGCAAGTTCTACACTCATGGACCTCCAGCCAAGAGACAAGCATCCTGCACATCAGGGGGGTTTAATAGCCACCTGCTGATAAGATCATCAGTAAGACTAAGTAACATTTGTCATTAACAGTCCATTAGAGAGACAGCCAGGGGACAGAGTAGATAGAGTACCGGCCCTGGAGTCAGGAGGACAAAAGTTCAAATCCAGCCTCAGACACTTAATAATTGCTTGGCTGTGAGACCTTGGGCAAGTCACTTAACCCCATTGCCTTACAAAAATCAAAGGAAAAAAAAGAGTCTAAATAGTTCCTTAGAGCTGAAATTTATATCCCACTTTAAAGTTTCCAAAGTGCTTTACAAATAGCTTGCTTTATCTTCACAACAATGGAGAGAAGGATATAGAGGCAATTATTGTCTCCTTTTTACAGATGAGGAAACTGAGGCAGAAGTTAATCTATTAGTCTGAGGCCAAATTTGATTTCGGGTCTTCCTGACTCCAGGCCCCAGGGTTCAGCTGTCTAAAGGAAAAGTTCTCATCTTCTGAAAAGCCATGTAAGAATTCAACTAAATCTTCATCCTGACTCTTTAAAATGCCACTGAAGAATCTTGAGCCCAAAGGCAGGAAGGCTTATCCTCAAGGGTAACAGGCACACTTTCAAAGAACTGATAATCTGCTTTCCTGTAAAAGGTATCATGGGATAGTGGTAGTGCTGGAGGGATGCTTTCAACCCACCATCTCTCATTTGATCCTGGAACCATCCTAGAGAATGAGGAATAAAAGGATGCCTCCTGCGGAAGATCATCAGGCTGGGTCATCCAGCCTCCAGATGGGAAGAGTCAGGCTGGAGGGTGGTAGAGAGACAGGGTGTGAGACCCTCCTGTCCTCCTGTGAGCTGGATCAACCATTCTGGGAAGCCAGGTAGAATTATACTAAGAAAATGACTCAAAGGTCCACGCTCTGTACCCCAATGATATCACTGCAAACAGGACAGGGAAAGGAGAGCTGACTTTGACATCTATTGACTAACTGACCCTGGGGGAATCCTGCAACCTCAGGGCTTCAGTTTCCTAAAATGTAAAATAAGGTGTTGACCTTCTAGATAAATAGATGAATGAATGAACAAAGGAATGAATGAATGGAAAAGTATGTATTACACATTTGTGCCATTCACTATACTAAGCACTGAGAAAATAAAAGTCAATCGAAACAGTCCCTGTCCTCAAGGAGCTTATCTTCTATTATGGAAAGAGAACACCTAAAGAAGAGGGGGGGGGGGAGTGGGGGACGACAGTAAAGCACATAATGGGCCTGTACAGTGATGGAAATGTGATGCAAGTGATAGTTTCACAGGTACCAAATTATCTGCAGCCTCGAGGCAGATGCCCATCAATTGGGGAATGAGCAAACAAAAGGCAGTTCATGAACACCACAAGGTACTGCTCTGGATAAAAGATGATCCCTAGGAAGACTTCAGAGAAGCACATGAATCAGGGCAGGGTCATAATATAACTGGAACCACAAAGGAATACCAATGGGGAGGCCATGGAATCACAGTGCCCACGCTTGGCCCCAGAGAGGCAGGGGCAGGGCCCTGTGGATGGGGAGTCTGACATCTAATATCAGACTTGCCAATGTGTAGCTAGTTTTCTTGGCTTTTCCTCCCATTATCCTGCATCTTTGCTTTAAGGGATGACATTCTGGGAAGAGACAGGGAGAGAAGATGCCATTGAGGGGGAAAAAAAATTTTCCCAAAAAAAAAAAAACAAATAAATAAGTAAATTAAAATTATCAAAAGCTCAGAGGTTCAAATACAAGACTGAATCCAGAAAGGAATACCCTGCATTCCATTGACCTATAAAAGCTATACCAGTTCATACTGACAGAGAAAAGAAACAATGAAATTCAAAGTTCATTTCCTGCCCATCTTTCTCATGATTTTTTCAAGTGACTCCCTCAGGAAAGCTAAGTAAGAGAAAATTTATATGAGAGTGGAGAGTCAGAGTTGTGAAATGAGTAGAGTAGCCTCACACTATGAAATCCTATTTGCAACAAAAGCTGATGCTTCAAATTACTAAATATAGTCAAAATGCAAAGTTAATGAAGAATTTTGCTGCTGTTAATACAGTTTTTAACCACGCATTTCCAGATGGATTTGAAGAAACTTAGAAACAAAACATCAATCACTTGCTCTCAGATCCTCCACTGTGTTCAAGTGTTTGGTAGAAACCAAACAGTTCCATTTATCTGCTATTCTAATTTTTTTTTAATGCTTTAGGATTTTTTTTTCATTTACAGATTTGAAGGCAAAAAGGCAAAGGCAGGAAGGGGAAGCCATATCATTAGCCAACCTTCACCTTGAGGTGACTTAGTCAGAGCCTTTGAAGTAGATCCTCCCAGTGGTGATGTTTTCCACTACAAATCATGTGCAAACTGACTAGAGGCATCACTACTTGCCTTTGAGAACCTTGGTCACCGACAAAAACAAAAGCAACATGAACCCCATGGTCAAACACAGGCTGTGCCCAGGTCCCTGGCCTCTGACTACTCTAGCAAGCTCTACAAATGCTACCGGAAGATTTTTTTTAATGTTTCCAAATTCTTCATGGTAAGGTGAACAGGAGGGTCAGGAAATATTTTCTGGGCCAACTCAAAGGATAAATTATTGATTTTCCTCATGAAATATAAACACTGCTTCCCATGACTTAAAAAAAAGAAAGAAAAAAAGAAACTTGAGGGACAGGCTAAGTGGAGATCAGGCTGCAAAGGATCTCTGTTCCTTCTGGAGCAGTCAATCCTACACTGAGCATAAGGAGGAAATTTCTTCTACCAAAAAACAAGGCCGATGAATGAGATCACTCCACTCCCTTCAAAGCAAATGGGAGCCAAATGCCAATCATTTTAATGGCAGAAATGTCAATAATCTTTACGAAGTCTAACCAAGATTTGACAAGTAATCTTTCTTTTCTTTTTTATTTCTTTTTTTTAATTTTTATTGATACCTTTTCACCTAGATTTCCCTCTATATCCCTCCCCCCCTTCCAAAGAATCATTCCTTATAACAAAGACTTTTTTTTTAGGGTTTTTTTTTTGCAAGGCAATGGGGTTAAGTGGCTTGCCCAAGGCCACACAGCTAGGTCATTATTAAATGTCTGAGGCCGGATTTGAACTCAGGTATTCCTGACTCCAGGGCTGGTGCTCTATCCACTGTGCCACCTAGCTGCCCCAACAAAGACTTTTTTAAAGTAAAAAATAAAAAAAAATAGAAGAGGAGAGGAAATAAATAAGGAAGACTAAACAATTCATCAAAAAAACAAAATCTGATGTTGTTTGCTCTGATTGTCCCCACCCCCCACCACCCTTGGCAAGGAGTGGGGCAAAGGAAGAGCAGCTGCCCATCCCCTTCCCTAGGGTCAGGTCTTTCTAACTCTACAGCTACACAGCCTTGGCAGACATGCTGCTTCATCCACAACTGAGGACGCATCATAGGCTGGCAGTCCCAGAGAAAGTTACCATCAGAACAATGAGAGAGAAACCCTTGTAGCGGTGGGAAGAGTGCATCTTCTGGGAACTGTCTTGGGTCCAGTACTCTATCATTTGAAGCATTTGGAGAGAGGGACCTCAAGGAGCATCTGCTTGGACAGAAGAGCTCTATTCTTTTAGCTCTCAGAGAGAAGGTCTGCCAAGGCAAAAATGGGAAATGCAATATGGCAAACCCCAGCTCCAGCTGAAGATCAGAAAAGTTCACGTGGCTAGAGAGAACTGAGTCAAGTCCCCCACATCTCCCTCCCCTCAACACACACATCCTATACATTCCTGAAATGCCAACTGAAAGAATCTGAGCAGGTGGGTAAGGAGGCCAAGGGGATCAGCCTGAAGGTCACAGCTTCAAGCCTCTCTCGGGGCCCTGGACTCCTGGATTCCAAGAGCCCCTTCTGAGATGCCACAACAGGGACCAGGATGCTCTCAGTTGGAGAGCATGCCCACCCCTGCTTTCGAAGGCTAGAGTTTGTCCTGAATCCCCTGCTGTCACCACAACACAGAGTGGTTCTTTTTGGATTCTAGGAGATTCTGGTATTTCCATGACTTCCAACAGCATTGGTAGAATCCCGGGTCATGAGGTACAACCTGGGCAAAGGCTAGGAGAACGGAGAGGAGGCAGAGTGCTGGGAATGGCCAAGAAGGCAGAAGGTCCAAGGGGGGGATGTGTGAAATTCTTCTGCAGGGAGAACTTGACCATATCCCAAGAAAGAGAGAAATGGAAGGAAATGCCTTCCAGAGCCATGATTGGGAAAGGATTCTTGACCAAATATATGATCATCAAAGATAAAACAGACATTACAACTGAAATACAGTTTAAAATCTTTTCAAAGAACAAAATCAATGCAATTAAAGTATTAGGTGGGGGGGGGAGAAAAAAAACAAAACTCTGGCAGCAAATCCCTGAGAGGGATCTGCTCAGGGCTCCAATACAAAAATAGGAGAACAAGAACCACTCCCAAAGACCTCAGTGCTCTAAAGAACAAGCAGTTTTCAAAAGAAGAAATGCAAATTATCAACAACCTCATGAAAGAATGCTCCAAAGCACTAAGAAAAATGTAAATTAAAGGTACACTGAGAATTCTCATCATACCCATTAAAATGGCAAAGATTCACAAGGGATGAAAATGAAAATGCTGGAGGGTCCCGAGGGGAAATAGGCACATTAACTCAGTATTTGTTGAAGCTATATAATCGTCCAACCATTCTGAAAAACAATTTTGAGGAATAGTAGGGAAGCCACTAAAACTGTACAATATCTTTTGATCCAGTGATACCACAACTAGATATAGGTCCAAGGGGGTAAAAAAAGAAAAGATCCCAGAGAAACAAAAATATTGAGAGAAGCATTTTATGTAGAAGAAAAGAACTATAACCAATGGTTCCCTGATGAGGGAACCAAAAGAATATTACTGTACCTAAGAACAATAATAAGAATTCAGAAAAACTTGGGAGAGACTTGTGTGAATGGGGCAAACTACACACACAGTAGGAGGAGAAAAATGTGCACAATAGTGCCCTTCAGTGCAGCCCCATCACAACAGCTTCAGAGCATGGAGCAATGCCAAGAGGACTCCAGGTGCAGAAGGATTCTGCTGCTCAGGTGCCCTTCTTCATACCAAGAGAAGGTTCCCATGGAAAAGGGGCATTGTGGGAAGGGATGCCAATATAAAAATGGAAAGGGCATCAGTAAAACTTGAAAAAGAAAATGACATAAGGAACATGGTCACAAGACCAATGAGGTGGAAGATACAAACTCACTCCAGCTGAAACCCCAAGATAAGAAAACAGAAAAGCCTCATGAACTATCAAGACATCATAAATACTTGAGGGTCTGCCTTGCTCTTCCCACCCACCCCCAAGTCATTCCAGGCACCAGAACCAGGTAGCACAAACTCCTAGGCATGGGTCTCAGGGTCCAGATGGGCTGGAGCATAAGGGGATGAAGGGACAGACCACTTCCCGAGAGTGGGGCACCTCAACCTGAATCTCCCCTAGCCCCAAGACAGCAAGGGGAGCAGCCAATGACTGCCCAGACACAGGACAGAAAAAGAGAATTATTAGTAGTGGAGAAGAGAGAGGGAAACATGGCAGAGTGATCTCAGGGTCCAGGTGAAAGGACATGGATGCCTGAGGAATGGGCTTCCCACTCCTCCACAAGTTTAGCCACAGCAGTGTCCAGGCAGCTGACCCATGAACTTTCACTCAAGAGGCTGAGGATGCCCAACATCCCAGCTTCTGGGGCCCAAGAGGGAGAAGAAAACCCAGAGGGAGTGACCAGGAGTACAAGGAGGCAGCACATGGTCAAGACCACATGGTCAATCATGAGAAAAAAAAACCTGAATTTAAAAAAAAACCCTCAAAGATGGATAAAAAGAAGCCAAAGTGAGCAGGGTTTTAGATGCTACATAATGAAGTTAGTATGTTATTAAACCAAGGTCAACGAGGGGTCCACTAAAGCTTCTTAAGCAAAGGGACAGAGCCAGGCCTGGCTTTGTGAAGGCTGGAGGACAACAGGAAGGCTGATGAGGACCCAATGGAGCAGGCCAGCAGCTGGGTGAGTGGAGCGAGGGTGTACATGTCCAGAGCTTAAGGAAAGGAGAAGGAACAAGCCTTGGGGCCGAGCATGGGGGCAGGGGAGGAGGAGGAAGGGGCCATGACAGAAATCAGTTGCTGGTCTCATCTCTACTGAGTGAACACAAATTTCCCATCTTCGAGGCCCCATCATTCTCTGAAGCCTGACCTAATCAGCCCCACACTTCCACAGATAACTCTGTCTAGGTAAGTCTACCATGGGGGGATCCTTCTAACAAATACCCAGTTGGAGAATAAACCCTGACTTTGGGATATATAGGACAAGCTCAAAGACCCTCACAAACAGCTCTGGGGAACAAACTCTGCTGTCCTGTTTTCTGTTATTGATGCAGCCAGAGGATGAATGAACAAAGTCATCCCTGCACCCACATTGCATTGGGATCCTTGAAGACCCGGTTCAAAGACCTTCCCTAGCTCTACCTCACACCACCCCCAAAGGAGTCAGACATTTACTTTTCCATTCCTTGGACTAAGGAGAGAGCTTTCAATTCAAGGCACACAACTCATCTTGGGAAGATAACAGATGAGAACTGAACAGAAGTCGGTCTATTTTAGCACATTTTAAGTGAAATATTTCTCATTTCTCTGTGAAAAAATAAAAAACTAAAATCCTCAGACTCCCCCCCCCCCCCAACGAGGGTGCAGTGGCCCAGGGACTTGTGGTGAGGATCTTCTCTCCACCACTAAAGTCCATGCCTCACAAACCCATGTGCTCAGTGCCCCTTAAAGGAGAAGGGGGACTGCAGTAGCAGACAGTACACTGGAGCTGGGCTCAGAAAACCTGATTCCACCAAACCCGGGGACCAGCATGATCTTGGACAAGTCATCTCTTGGAACCTGTTTCCTCATCTTTAAATGAGTATACTTCAGCTTCAGACACAAAGGAAATTTTCAACAAGCTGTAATGAACCACATGACCATGAGCTCTAGAATAATAATAAAAGATAGTTATCTGACTCAATACATAATAGGTATTCATCACCCACATTTTAACCATAACTAGCATTTTAATGAAAAGTCACAAGGTCCCAAATTCATCCCTGGATCATTACAATTCTTTAAAATATTTGTTGCTCTGTCATTTTCAGTTGTGTCTGACTCTTTGGACTCCATCACGAGGTTTTCCTGGCAGAGATACCTGAGTGATTTGTCATTTCCTTCTCCAGCTAATTTTACAGATAAGAAAACTGAGGCAAATAGGGTGAAGTGACTTGCCCAGGGTCATACAGCTAGTAAGTGTCTAAGGCTGGATTTGAATTTAGATGAGTTTTCCTCATTCCATTGTTCTATGGGCCATGGCGCCACCCAACTGCCATCATTAAAAACACAGTCCATACATTTGCCACATCTTTCACCCTAATTAAAATCAGAAACCTGATGTCCAAATCCATAAGAACAGCATCAGCGTAAGGATTGCACACTCCACTTGAGCTGCATCAAGTAATGCCTAGATTCAGTCAACATGGAGAAGTGTGTAAACCCTTGAACCAACACTTCACTAGAAGAACATGCTCTTCATTCTCACATGATAACAAAAGAGCAAATGCCAACTGAGAGCATTTGACCCTGGTGGTGTGATCCCATTTGGAAAGTAGGCTCCAAGTCCATCTAACCTTTGCAGAGCTGAGGATCTTAAGGTAACTGTTTTTAATTTAAAAATTCACAGATAGTGAAGGGAGCAGAACCAAGAGAACATTGTACACATTAACAACATTGTGAGTTGATCAGCCTTGATGGAAGCAGCTCCTCTCAGCAGTTCAGAGAGCTAGGATAACCATATTAGACCAGTAATGGACAATATTATCCCCATCCAGAGGAAGAAAAACAAAACAAAAAAAACTCTTCAGAATCTTTGAACACTTTATAAAAATTATCTCTTATATATTGCTTTCCCTTAATCTTAATTCCTCATACCAAAAGTGACTAATCTGTAAACATGTTTATCAAAACTATACAATGCTAACCTGACTGTTCACCCCTGAGGGAAGGGGGGGTGGGAAGGAAGGGTGGAAGGAAATTTTGTAACTTGAAAAAATGCATGCGCATATGAAAGAATGAATAAACAAACAAACAAATAAATAAATACAGTTTAAAAAACTCATAGGCACCTGGAAATCTGGCAGAAGGATGCTCCCCAGGATCAAGGAAAGAAGCTTCACCCTTGGTCATCATATCTTGGCTTTGTGTGCTCCTGGGTGAAGCCCCTTTCCAATCTCATCATTATTAATCATGGAAGCCTGAGGAAGCACCAACCTAGCATCAGAACTAATAAAAGCTCCTGGTTTCTGTTTTCACTTCTGGGAAAAACCAAGTCTTACATAAAATAACTGCCTTTTACAAGGGAAAGGGGCCCTGGAGAAAATCCAGAAAAGAATCATAGAACGGTTAAATGGCCATAAAATTAGATCTTTAAGGAAAGGTGACTGGCCATAACTGTCAGGAAAGGTTAAGTGCCTCCTCCTAACTTCCCCATCCAGAAAGGGAAGCCACAAAAGGACTAGGCAAGGGCAGGGGTAGGGTTCACTCTCTCCAGGGAGAGAGAAGTCCTTCTACATCATCACCCTAACAAAAACCACAGAAAACAATTTTGATATGAGACAAAATAAATCTAAGAAAAAACTTTATGACTTTGAGGACTCACAAGCATTAGAAAGAAAGCAGTGAAATGTATTTTTCTAGAAATTCTTAAGAAAATGGGCCATCTCTGACCCTGGAGTCAGAAGGACCTGAGTTCAAATCCAGCTTCAGACACCCCCCCAAGTAAATTTTTTTTTTAAATTAGAAGAATCAGTTCAGTATGAGATGTGGGGGCTCACAGTCTCCTAGGAACACTCTAGGGGCAAGAATCTCTCTGCAAGGTTTCTAACTTGAGATGACATCCAAAATGGTGCCAGGACAATTCCTTTTGATTTGTATTTCTTTAAAATATGAGGTTCATTCTTTGCTTTGCATCCAAGCACCTCTTGGAATCATTTAAAAGGGAGTAGTTTTCTTGACCGCCACCTGTGAACCGTTTGAATGCCTGTTGCTGTGCACATGGGAATCTGCCACTTGCTTAGCCAGAAGAGAAAGTAATTAAAAGTCTATCTACGGGGAATCAGAGAATTAGAAAATACAGGTCTCCATGTTTACTTCTTGAAAAGCTACCCCTAGGGGCAGCTAGGTGGCATAGTGGATAAAGCACCGGCCTTGGAGTCAGGAGTACCTGGGTTCAAATCCGGTCTCAGACACTTAATAATGACCTAGCTGTGTGGCCTTGGGCAAGCCACTTAACCCCGTTTGTCTTGCAAAAACCTTAAAAAAAAAAAAAGAAAAAAGAAAAGCTACCCCAAGCCTTGCTAAGCCTTGCTGTGGCATCCATCCTTCTTGGTCATCTTTCATAGGTCCACCAATGGTGAAGGAGATTTTGGAGGTAATCAACCCAAGAAAACCTTGGCATAGAAGTGACCTCTAACCCATGGATTCACTGGTTTATTTTTTCATTTTGATAATTGTATTTCAACCTAATTGGTTTCTTTAATACTCCTATGTGGGTTTGGGGGTTTTTTTAGACATTTACAAACATTCTAAGAGATTCCCAAGGCTTCACTATTCTTCCATGATCAAAAAAAAATTTTTTTAAAAAGTCGTGGGCTTCCTTCAGGCCCTTCTGGAAACTGTAACCTCACTACCTCCCAAGGTAGGCCAACCTACTGCTGGCCAGCTCCAAGGATGAGACTGAGCTAGAATCTGCCTCCCTGTTAACATTTGTCCCAGGTCCAGTTCCTACCACAGTACTCTGATAAATATCTGAAATCCGAATCTCATTCTGCCTTCTGAAACCACACAGAATAAAAACTCTATTTTCCTCTTCCTTGCAGCCCCATTCTATGAAAAGACCTGTTGGGCCTCCCTAAGTCTCTTCCAGGTCCTCTGACCAATCCTGAGATAGTCTGGAGACTTTTCAGCCCCTGAAATTATCGCCCTCTGCATTTGCTCTTTCAATGTCAGGGAATTTGTTTTATTTGATTGTGCAGATTTGTTACAAGGATTTTATTTTTCTTTTTTTTTCCAAAACAGGAGGGAGAGAAAATAAATGCCAGTTAATTGAAGAAATTAAATTTAATTTTCTGGGAAAAAAAATTAATAAGCTAGCCTAAACTGTACATAATACTCCAGGTGGGGTGATTCCAGTGCTGAATCCAATGAGACAATCACTCCCTTTGTTCTAGGCTCTAAATCTTCTTGATACTCAAAATATCTTAGAGAAGACAGGTGCTGTCTATTGCCCTGGAATTACCTTTCCTCATTTTTCCACAAAGCAGGCAGAGGGTTGGCCTGAGGGGAGGAAGATGGGCATTCCAAGTCTGATTCTTAGTTTGGGGTGGGGGGGTCATTCTGGAAAGAAATTTGGAGCAAAGTCCCAAAAGGCCCTAGAGTGGCCACAGCCTATGACCTGGTAACCCATGTCTAAGCCTAACCCTCAAAGAAATATACTTAAAATGTACCAAAGTGTAGCAGGCAAATAACTGGAAACTGAGAGTGTTCATCAACTAAGGAATGGCTGAGCAAATGATAGTATGTGACTGTGCTGGAGAACTCCTGTGCCAAAAGAAGGGATGAAAGGGATGAAACCTGGGAAGATGTGCAGGAACTGAGGCAGAACAAAGGGAGCAGAACTAGCAAAAACAATAATATTTTAAAAACAAACAACCATTTAAGACTTAAAGGACTGATGGTGCAAGGAACAATCATCCTTCCAAGGAATCCCCAAGAAGCCTGCTCCCCATCTCCTGAGAGACAGGTAATGGACTTGGGCTGCAGAGGATACCCACCTTATGGACATAGTCAATGCAGGAGAGGTCTTGCTTGACTGTGCAGCTACTGGCGGTGTGAGGGAGCCTCTCCATCTGCCTCTGACCAACAGAATGGGGCCCACCTGGATGAGTCCTGGGAGTTTTCACCTGTAGCTCCCTACACCAGTAAAATGATTGGTCCTAATACATATGCCAACAGTCATGAGAAAAATCATTGCAGTCCCCTAGGACCTGGGCTCCCTCACCTTGAAGAAGTAAACAGGGTTATCCCACATCCACTCTGGGCTCTGGTAAGGTAAATGACTTGCCCAGGATCACATAGTCTGAGGTCAAATTCAGAGTTGGGTCTCCTGGACCAAGCTGGAGCTCTCATCACTGGACCACACTGCCTCTCAAAACCCTAGGACCTCCCTTTGGAAGAAAATACAGAAATATTTCTTTTTATCCCAGAACATCCTGCTTTGGAGAATGACCAAAAAAAGACCAGTGCCCATGCACATCACCCCATCTGATCCTCCCAACTTCACTGTGACACAGGAGCAACAGCATCCTCACCTTACAGATAAAAACCAGAGGCGCAGGGGCAGCTAGGTGGCACAGTGGATAGAGCACCGGCCCTGGAGTCAGGAGGACCTGAGTTCAAATTTGACCTGAGACAATTAATAATTGCCTAGCTGTGTGAACTTGAGCAAATCACTTAACCCCATTGTCTTAAATAAAAGTTTTTAAAAATTGAAAATAAAACCAGAGGCACAACTCAGCTATAAAGCGACCGAGGTAGAATTCAAACTCAGGTCTTCTAAAACCACATATGAAATCACCCAAATGAAGGTCAAAAGAAAAAAATGATGCAGGAAATGCTATAATGTTTAATATTTTGAACTAAAAATAAATTAATATCTGCCTGGTCCCAATTTTAATAGATCCAAATCAAATCTCCAGGGGTGCCCTTCTTGGGCAATGATATAGGATAGCCTGTTTTTCCCCCCAGCTGAAAGCTAAAAACACCAAGTCAACAGGCTAATGAACAAAGAAAGAATGATAATGAATTCACTGATGCTTCTGTTTACACCTCATGTCTTATAATTATTAAGTTCAAATTAATTCAAGCCATATTTATCAGAAACCAACTGCACTTTGGGCAGTGAAGTTCCACCTTTATTATCTTAAGTTGCCTTTCAGTAAACAAAAGAGTTTTCCATTTTGCAAGAACAAATGAATTTCCTAAGTGTGGCTGAACTTCATCAATCTTATAATGCCCTTTGAAGACCCAAGCTCAACCCACTCTCTTCCATGCCCTTCTAATAAAAGCTACAGGCCTTGCTTATGCTGACAAACAATTAACAAGACCACAGGTACTCAAGGGTTCGCTCATTAATCTGGCCACTATTTCTCCCACAGTTGATATCAGATTCCTCTCTAGTATTATATAAATGCCAGCATCTACAAAACACACAGGGCTGATTCTCCAGGTTCACATTAACTCTTAGTCGTGCTCACACTCTTTGCCTTTTTTTCAATCAAATTCAATGCATCTGACAAGATACCAATCAAAATACCAATAAGCTATTTCACAGAATTAGATAAAAGTCATAATAAAAGTCAAACAGAAAATGAGAGCTCTAACAAAGACCAGGTTAAAGGGAACTTGCCATCCCACATATCCAAATGTTCTATGTGAAACAATAATGATTTTTTTTAACTGTCTGGTCCTGAGGGGAAGAGGGATGGCAGAGGGGTGAGGAATAGGGAAACAGATCAATGGAACAAACTAAAGAACCCAGAAACGGAATCCAGTGAATGTAAAAGGTTGATGAAGTCATGTCTCAAAAACACTGGGGGATAGAATCATTATTAAATAACATCTGTTGGGAAAACAATAATGGTGTGGCAAAAAGATGATTTTTAGACCTATTCCCCAATTATACTATCCTACAATAAACCCTAATCAGATTGATGTTCTCAAGGCTAAAAGCAAAACCATTTTTAAAAACTGAAGGAAGGAATAATGTATTTCAGCCAGCTATGAAAAGGTAAAACATCTTTATTAATCAAACAAATGGAAGAAATTACTGGACAGAAGCAATGAGTTTGATTATGTAAAGAAAAATGAAACTAGAACAAAAAGCAACAGCCCTAAAACAAAAAAAGGAAAGAATCTGACTGGGAAGAAATAGTTATAGCAAACTTATCTGACCTCCAGAATCTCCCAAGGAAAGATGGCTAAATGGACCCCAGCCTTCAATGGAGAAATGGTCAATGAAGGAGAAAAGGTGATTTCTGAGGCTAAAGATACAAATTTTTGATACTCCATTTAAAGGTGTTCAAAGCCCTAAGGCAGATCAGAACAACCTCCAGATAGGACCCTCAGGTATACCCATTTGACTGATTGGCAAAAAAACAGCAGCCAATAAAGAAAGTCACCAGTGTTGTTGGCTGCCCTAATTGGGGCCAATTTGGAAAGTACAAAATGGCAACACTCAACAAGAAATGTAAAACTGATACTACTACTACCCTTGGTCCCAGCAATACCTCAGCAATGTTTCAGGAACAACACCAATAACAACATCATCGATGATAGATACTGTACATATGTCATCTCTTTGGAGCCTCATAACAATACTGTAGGGCAGGGGTGAGGAATCTTTTTTTCTGCCTAGGGTCATTTGAATATTTATAACATCATTTGTGGCTACATTCGGTCTAACATTTAATTAATTCATCCCTAAAAAGCACCTAGATTTGCTGAATTTTGAGGCCCCGCTGCGTTTGCCTTGGCAATGCCAGACCAGTACAGCCCTCAGGCCAGAGGTTCCCAGCCCCAGCTTTAAGGTATCAACTATTATTGGCATGTCCATTTTACAGATTCTCAGTTAAACTGACTTGCCCAGGGTCTTACAACTAGTCTGTGACTAAGGCAGGATTCCATTCAAGGTCATTCTGATTTCAAGGACAGCATTTTAGCCATACAAAGAAGAAAAAAGAAAGGCTTAATGGTCAATGGCACAGATATATATTGATCTAGCACCCAAAACGGAACTTCATGTCACTTGTCTTTTAAGTAAAGATATTCAATTGGGGGGGGGGGGGGGAGAAGACCCTCAGGGTTTCTGATCAGAAGAGAAACAATTGCTATTTTAATGATTTTACTATACTCTCAGCTTTAGTTCATCAGTTCAGAAATTAGTGGGGAAAATTCACTAGTTGCTTGTGAAAAGGACTTCCATGTTTATGAGTCTGCTTCTTCTATTTAAGCACACCAAGATATGTTTAGATATTCAGAAGTGACTGGAATCCTTTGGACCAAGCCAGACTTCCTAAAAACCATAGCACTTGAATGTTATTTTAACCAGATCTCCATACTGATAGCACAAAATTGTAATCTCATTCTAGGACTGGTCTTAATTAATGTTGGCAGATATGAATGATTGACTCAAATGTTCCAGTATTCTTTCTCTAAAAAAATGAGTTAGTTTTTCTCTGGTTTATAAAAGAAATGCCATAAACCCAAGTTTTCCTGATACTGATAAATCTTTTTTTTAAAAAAAAAGTGATATCCCTAGTACTAACTCTCCTAGTTCCCCTTAACATAAGTGGGATTTTATTTCTATATTACACGCCTTTCAAACACTCTGTTATTGAAATTTTGAGCTTAATACTTTATTAAAATGTGGGTTTACTAGAATACTCATAAACCTTTCCTATCTCCTAAAAAGAATTATTCACTCATCAATGAGTCAGTGGTATTCTCATTAGTTTAGACTAATAAACTGAGAATCATTCTCTTGTATATGATTAATAACAAATTTTTTAAAACATTTTAAAAAGTAAACACTAAAAATTTTGCCAGTTTATGGGTCATCTAAATCACAAAAATAAAAAGCTTACTTATTTTTACTTCAGGGATTTTCATAACTACACGGATATATTAGGAATGTCTATGTGAAGAAATGTTTATATCTCAATTAATGAATTATAAACAGTATTCAACAATGGCTCAACCAATTAAACTTATTTGAAATCATATATACTTATATAAATGGTTTGAATGCAGAAAACAAAAACCATAGGGCTTGGATGAGGAATGGAGAAATTGTTCAAACTCCATTTCTAGTCTGCCAACATGAGCTTAATAACCAAAAGCAATATAATCATTGCAATAAACCTTTCTTGAATTGAATTCATTGTTGGAGCAGGTGAAAGACCATCCTTAAATACAATGCATGCACATGCACTTAATTACATATTCACAAATTCTCAAGAGAAAATTAGAGACAACTATTATTACTTTTATTCATGAATACACTTTATAAAGAGGGGCTTAAAGGTTAAAGAAGCAATGAAATTCTCCAGAATCAGTCCTTGGCAATCAGTATTTCAAGTTTATCACTGTCTCCCAGCTGTGAGAAAGGCTCCGTGTTCAAAGATGGCACATCTCTGATTAATAGTTATGGCCTTAGGGGCTAAAAATAGGTGCACTTGGTGCCACATGAATGTGTCGAACACATGGGGAGAGAATAACTCTGGAGGACAGGAAAGGAAGGTACAGAGTGTCTGAAACCAGAGGCAGGGAAAAGGGAAGGTCAAAACCTGCCCAAGATCAGTCATTGCCAAGAGAAGCTTTCCATCAAAGAGAATTATCTGGTTAAGGATCTCAGAGAAGGATGGGGGGGGGGGGGGGGGAGAAAGAACCAAACAAGGCAAAAATAAACAAATACACTTAAAGGACTGAGCTAAGAGGATCTAAAAGTCTAAAAGAGGCAAAAATGTGGAGCTGCAATTATTTAGTACAAAGCAGAGAAGGTTAAAGGCAAAGGGTAATTCCTATTTAATATTTCATCTCCCTGGAGGACAATTAGAAAGACTTAAATTGTTAGGATGATTTTGGTTACACATAAAGAAAATTTCCCTGATACTTAGGGGTCTCCTAAGTCACAGAATATAAGGAAAAGAAGCCTGAACCCAATTAGGCTGAACTCAAGGGCCAGCCCAGCCACTTCCTGAGCCTCACTGCTCCTCTCCCAGTCTTGGTTTCTTTACCTTGGTAAAATAATGAAGACGCTAAGGACTGGGCTACATCCTTCAAAGGACTGCTAGGAGAGGGATAAAGGTAGAACCAAATTATATTTGTACAGGGTTTCAGAAACATTATCTTATTTAAGGCAGGTGATCTCAGCAATTTTGCCCCCAATTTATACATGAGGAAACTTGTGACACCTCCAGAACTTCCTCCCACAGCCATAAGCACCAGAGATGGGAGAGACACCTGGGCCTGTGTGCTCTAGCATGCTGACCCTCCCCACAGTGCCAAAGAAAGGAACGACTGAGAGATTGGGCTAGTCCTACACCTTCACACTGAGGTGAGAAAACTGAGATAGAGAGAAATGAAGGGCCCACCCACAATCACAAGGAGTTAGTCAAAGGCAAAGCCAAAACTTGAACCCAAATCTAATATCCAATGTCTTTAGATGTCTACTTGTTGTTCCATCACTTGTAGCAGTCATGTCTGATTCTCTGTGACCCCATTTGGGGTTTTCCTGGCCAAAATGCTTTTTTTTTCCTCCAGCTCATTTAACAGATGAAGAAACTGAGGCAAGACTAAGTGACTAGCCAAGTCACACAGCTAATAGGTGTCTGAGGGCTCCCTGACACCAGGGTCAGCACGATACTTGCTGTGCCACCTGGCTGCCCTTTAAAATGACTCTTCTAGTCTTAAGCCCTTATGATAAAGGCAGCCAAATAATTATTTGTCAAAATGGCCAAGGAAGAGTGGAAAGACAAGTAATTAATGAACTCTACCTGTTAAGAAGCTTCAGTTGTAATCAAGGTGTTTCCAAAAGACACTGGTGGGTCAGCAAAAACCAAAAGAAAGGGCTCCAAGACCCCCCAGAGAGGAGGAGAGCAGTCAAGCTGCCCCTTGGCCACAGCCAGACTCTAGACTCTGGGGCTCCCAATAAGTCCTGACATCCATTATCACCTGCTCCCTTGAGGTATCAGTCTTCCCTGGACTTATAGAAACAGGCTCAACTAAGCCCCTCCTCCACCTCTCCCCACCTTCTAGACAGAGTCCCAGTCTTCAGTCTGATAACCCGGATTCAACTCCAAGTGTGTCTGAATAAAGCCAGAATTTTAGCAGGGCCCTAGAGACAGAGGCTGTGCCACCCGACTTGAGTCCTTTCCCCACATCTGCCCCCATTTCTTCATCTCTAACTAGCCCTTCCTACTCCCAGCATCTGCTATGAGGATCCCATGAACCAAGGTGTGATGGTGCCCTGAGAGACACAAAGTATTATTATTCAGATCTGAGAGTATATATATAATCCTGATTATATTCCAATATACCAGCACCTGCTATGTCACAGGCACCAAGGAAAGCACTTTGCAAATATCATCTTAGTTGAGTTTCACACCACCCTGGGAGGTGAGTGCTGTTATTATTTCCATTTTACAGTTGAAGAAACTGAGGCAAACAGAGGTTAAGGGACTTGCCTAGGGTCACAGAGGTGGCTTGAATTTGAGGTTGGATTTGAACTCAGGTCTACCTGACTCCAGGCTCAATACTCTATCCACTGTACTACCTCTATTATGGTGTTAGTAACCATACTACTCAATTAAGCAAACACTGATTGCCAAGACCCGAGGGCCATACAGATCTCAATTTTTCTTTTGCTGAATTAATCTTATGAGCATTTGATACACACAAAAATAGCTATAACATTTTGAATATGATAAACAAATATAAATGAATATTCCACTGTATTATTTACAAAGCTGATCTTACAGGCTTTGTGTTCAGATCCCATTAGTTAATTTGAGATAAACATGAACAAATTTTATTTGGAAAAACAAAAGATCTAGACCAGGGCTGTCTAACCTTACTTTTTTTGAAACAACAGGCAATATATTTTGATTCGCCATTTTAGTGAGAGCTCTGCAGGAGCTTGTAGCCAGGCATCCATAATTTATTAAAGCATTTAGTAAACCCACAGGTGGCTACATTTTGGATAGCCCTGATCTAGACTATTCAAAAGAAAGGATGAAAAGAAGTTAAGGACAAAGGGAGAACCGCACTTCCAGACCTCAAACTTTATTATAAGGCAGCAGACATCAAAACCATCTGGTACTGATGAAAGAAAAGCAAGATAGACCAATGGAACAGATTAGACCAGGGAGAATCAGAAACAATAGAACTCAATAATCCAGTATTTGATAAAGTAGAAAACCTAAGTTAACTGGGAAAAAAATTCCTCACTTGATAAAACCTGCTGAGAAAACTGAAAAGCAGTCTGGCAGAAATTAAAGATAGACCAATATCTTACACCACCTACACAATATATTCTAAATGGATCTGAGACCTTAATATTAAAGATCATACTATCAAAAAGAACACATTAGGGGCGGCTAGGTGGCATAGTGGATAAAGCACCGGCTTGGAGTCAGGAGTACCTGGGTTCAAATCCAGTCTCAGGCACTTAATAATTACCTAGCTGTGTGGCCTTGGGCAAGCCACTTAACCCCATTTGCCTTGCCAAAAAAAAAAAAAAAAAAAAGAACACATTAGAAGAGAAACATCTATCACAGCTAGGGGTAAGAGATTAACCAAATGAGACAGAGGCAATTACAAAATATAAAATAGATAACTTGATTACTTGAAACTGAAAGATTTCCATAATAACATTAATGCTTCTAGGAGAATAAAGAAAAGCAGTTAAATGGAAAAAAAAAAATCTTTGTATCAAATTTCTCTGCCAAAGGTTTGGCATCCAAAATTAGACAGACAGATAAATATAAATAAAAACAAATAGTCATTCCCCAATAGAAAAATGATCAAAGAATATAAACAAACATTTCTCAAAAGAACTGCAAAATATTTAAAACCACATTCACCACTATATTGTGTTTTCACAAGCCCCAAATCATTGATAATAAGAAAAATGCAAATCAAAACAACCCTGAGGTTTCATCTCATACCTGCAAATTAACAAAAATGATTTTTTTAAAATGGCAACAGACAACACTGGAGGAGCTGGAGAAAGATCGGTATACTAACATATTGTTGGTGGACTTCTGATATGGAACAACTATTTTGAAAAGCAATTTGGAATTATCAAGTGTCCATTCTGGACCAGAATCTCCATTACCGGGTTTATGCTGCAAGGAATCCATCAATAAGAAAAATATGCTCCACAATATTTTTAACAGCACTTTTTGTGATAGCTAAAAATTAGAAACAAGTAGATGAAAAAAAGAAACAAGTCGATGTTCATCAATTGGAAAATGCCTAACTGTAAGTACAGGAACATAATGAAATATTGCTATGTTTTAAGATACAATATGTGTGTGATGAACACAGAGAAACAAAGCTAGATGTATAAGAACTAGTGCAGTGTGAAGTTAGGAAAGCCAAAAAAACAACGTAGTGACTACAACAGTATAAATGGAAAGAACGACTATACAACAAAAAGTCAAAAGGAAATGGAATAAAATTTTAAAGCTCAAATGGGGACTTGAATGCAGAGATGTGTGAAGACCCCCAACCTGCCCCTTAGCAGAGGTAAGGGGTCCAGGTCCATAAGGTGTTTAATTACACATTGCATTTGTTTTTTCAATCCATCAATCAGTTGGAGTGATGGTTTTTCCCATCTAAATAAATATTATTTATCATATGGAGTGGTTCTCTGGAGGGGGATACATGGAATATAATGGTGATATAAGAAACAGCATTATGTAGCAGAAGTGAAAACAGGACTTAAATTCAGGCTGCCTCCTAAACCAACACACCAGCAACTGCAAAAGGGAAAACTCAGGTTCCAAAGGAGTCCTTGCTTCATACAGTCAAGGGCCAGGGTGTGAGGAAAGTGAAGGTCCCTTCCTTCTCAGGAATAAGGCAGACACTCAGAGACACAGATAAAAATCCATGTTCATAAGCAAACAATCAATCATAAATCCATCCTACCACAATTCAAAGGATTTCTATGTCAAAAAGTGCAATTCAAATGGCTAAAACAAATAAATGTTTCCCTGAAAAACTTCCACCAAATATTTGCCATTTATTGCCATAACCCATGAGCCAGATAAGTCTGTAGAGTGGAGAGCATCCTATGGGGGGGGGGGGCCAAAGAAGTATTTCCTGGGCCCTGGCCGCACACCCCAAGACAGGCAGTCCAGACTTCAGTGGGACCTGGGTATGGATGTCAAAATAATGCAGCAAGGGGGTGGCTAGGTGGCATAGTGGATAAAGCGCTGGCCCTGGAGTCAGGAGTACCTGGGTTCAAATCCAGTCTCAGACACTTAATAATTACCTGGCTCTGTGCCCTTGGTTAAGCCACTTAACCCTGTTTGCCTTGCAAAAACCTAAAAAAAAATAAAAATAAAAATAAAATAATGCAGCAGGGATGACACAGGTATCTTCTGAAATGGTGAGAACCGGGAAGGCATCGGAAAATGATGCCCAGTCTCTGCTACATGCAGTCCAGGCTAGGTGGCTCTGGCCACCATCCTTGAGCCTTGGGTACCCAGGCAGCTCTCTGACTCTGGCCATGACAGAAGACATCAATCTGCCCTGGCAGAATCTCTTCCCAGGAAGTTCTCACAGCAATAAATTCTCAGGTATGATACCTGCAAAGCCCCCTGAAAAAAGGCCTTAGAAGCCCAAAGGCCATCCTCCTCCTCCTCCTCAAAGACTGTTGGGAGACTATGAGATGATGCATGTGAAAGCAGGATAAGGGGTCCCTGCCAGCAGAGGGCCCAAGGCACCAGACACCCACTAAAAAGCTTCAGGTGATGGAAGTCTGGGCTGGTCTTGAGTGCGAATGAAGAAGCAGCTTCAGATGCAGAGTGGAAGCTCCTGAGGGCAGAAGCAGGCCCTCCTCCATCCCTGCCCAGGCAATGGCTTGACCCACCAGGAGCGGCCTCTTTTATTCCCAACTGGAATCCCAATCTTCAAGGCGTGGCACAGTGGCCAACTCCTTATTGAGGCTTGTCCTGATTCCCCTGCTTGGTGCGCTTCTCCCCGGCCCCCTCCTCAACAATTTACTGCAGATCTTGCCTTGCCTTAGCTGCATGATGAAGGCAGGGATGGTTTCACTGATATTTCTCTGTCTCCAGCTTACACAGCACAGCCTCAGCTCCATCATAAATGTTAAGCTTTTTGGAATTCAGAAATATTTCCTGAATTTGTTTAAATTTGCTATTAACAAAATACCTCAAAAGGAGAAACTAAGGCAGTAAAACGTTCCTATCAATCAACCATATAATGTACCATTTGGGAGGCAGTGGGACATAGTGACCAGGTGCTGGCTATGGACATGGAGACCTGGATTCCAATCCCACCCCTGCACTTGCTAAGCCGGTCAATTCACTGCTTGGAGGCTCAGCAAATGAAGATCTCTGAAGGTCCCTTCCATTTCTAAGTCCATGTCCTGTAGCCTCAGTTTCCTCATCTGTAAAATAAGATGACTGGGCACACATGTTCTGGATCTCTGCACCTATGGCCTCAGTTTCCCCACATGTAAAATGAGAGGGTCCTGTCCACAGTCCTATAACCATTTCTATTAAAATACTGTGAACAAACTCTGCTCTGTTCCTACTGTGGCCTCCTGCCAGCCTCTCATCTGTCCATGAGCCGGATAAGCCGGGCACATCAGATGGACACTGGGCCCCGCTGCCCCAGGAGGCTCCAAAGTGAAGCCAGCTCTCTGGCCAGGCTGGCTGGTTCATCAGCAGGAGCCGACTGTGCGGTCTGGGCTGCCCTCTAGTGGTGGTCGGGCTGCCTTCGCCACCCAAGGCTCCTGAGGCTTCACTGCATGGGCAGAAGGGCAGGCTGCCCTGGGTCAAGAGGAAAGGTCTCACATGCGCCAGTCAGAGACATACCACCAGCAACAGTCATCCCAGGCAGCCTTAGTGTTCCCTCGTGTGACCATCACAACGACCCTGAGGAAAGGGCTGTCATCACTCCCATCTTACAGAGGAGGACACTGAGGCAGGCAGGGTCACACAGCTAGGGAATGGCTGAGGCTGAACTTGAACTCAGGTCTTCCTGACCCCAGGCCTGTTACCCTGCACCCTTGGGATCTCTCAGAGACGATTAAGACTCAAGACGACTCAAGACAACAAGCAGCAAATCACAGCCATTCAACCTAGGAAATCTGGGGATTGAGATCCCCCCTTGCCTCCCAGCAGGCTAGTTTCCCTTCGACAAAGCTGGGATAAATCTCAAAAAGGGCAGTTACCAGGTGAACCAAGGCGCTGAAAACATGTGCAGGGGTCAAGCAGACACCACGCATGGAGAGTGAAAGGGTCTCTATGTAAGATAACACATCATCTGCTTCCGTGAAAAATGCAGGCTGTAAAGTGATATAGCCCACTGACCATGATATCACATGCCATGGTGTATGCTATGCTCCCCATTCCCCACCTTGAGAAAAGAGGGAGGGAGGCACCCCCTCAGATCATTATAACCATGCTATTCAGTTGACTCTAGTTCTTTCGATTTATATTGCAGAAATGATAGTGTACTCTACTTGCTTTGTTTTTTATTATCAATTGAAGTCTTTCAATTCATCCCTAGAGTCTTAATTAGTCATTTCCATTAGCATTCCATTTCATTCATGTGCATGGCTCATTTAGCCATTCCTCAAATTACAAAGGAAAAAATGTTGCTGCAAATCCTTTGGTCCATTTTGGCTTTTGTTTCTATCTTTGATTTTCTTGGGGTATAAGTCTAACAATCAAGCAAACCTGAAGATCAAACAGTATGATCATTTCACTCAATCTTTTAGAGTAATTCCAGATTTCTTTCAACTCCACCAATCATGTATTAGTATACCTATCTTTGCACAACCTCTCTACCATGACTATTTCTAACTCATGAAATCTCTTCAAATTTGCTAAGTGTGAGGAGAAATGTCAGAGTTTTGATAAGCATTTTTCTTAGTAATAGCAATTTGGAGCACTCTTTCATATGGTTCTTACTTAATAACTTGCAATTTCTGGAAACAATTCTCTTTTGGTCACCTATCTATTACAGAATGGTTTGAAGTCTTACATATTTTTTCACCTTGGATATCTCACATATAATACTTTTATCAAAGTTTTAGTGATTAAGATAAAGATTTAGAACTGAAAGAGACCTTGAAGACCAATGAATCAAGCCACCCCGCCCCGCCATTTTACAGATGAGAAAATGAGGTAAATAAGGATTAAGTGACTTGCTTAAGGTCAGGTAGCCAGTGAGTGACCAACTTTTAACTCAAGTCTTTCTAATTCTAGTAAGCACCCTACCAGACCACACTGATATTTTGCAGATTGACAGCAAAGATTTTTTTTCCAAACTAAACACTTTCTTCCTTATTCTACTTGCATTAATTTTGGTAGTACAAAAGTTTTTCAGTTTCATCTAAGTAAAATCATTTCATCTTTTGTGACTGCCTCTGTCCCTTGCTTAATTAAGAATTTTCTCACTCTCCATAGCAAAGAAAAGGACTTGATCTGGTTCTCTTCAAATTGTTTTTGATGCTGTGATCTTTAATATTCAGCTCACACACTCATTTGGCCTAATTAAGGTAAGTAGTATAAAATGCTGGCCTAATATGAATTTCTGCCAAACCTGTCTTGCCAAACCCATTTTCCCAGCATTTCTTGTCAAATAAAGAGCTTTTCTCCAAGCACTTTATGTTCTTGGGTTAATTTTGCTGAATCGGTTTTTGAGGGGGTTTTTTTGGTTCTTCATTATTTTTTGTTAGAAAAGATAGTTCTTTGGGTAAAAGAGAAGAAAGGGGATATATAAATATATCATATATATATGTAGAAACAAATAGAAGGCTAAAACTAAAAATGCATAAAGAAATCATAAAAGTCTGAAATACAGTTTTTGGTTTAATGAACATAGGGTTTTTTTCCTATTCCAGAACGGTTCTAGATCATCAACATCATTATAATTGCTAGTATTTATGTATCATTTGAAGAAACTCTTAAAAAGTACTTTCTAAAGATTATCTCATCTGATCCTCACAATGATCCTGAAAGGTAGGTACTATTAATTAAACTCATTTTACAGATGAAGAAACTGAAGCAGACAGAGGATAACTGACTTGGACAGGGTCACACAGCTAGTAAGTTTCTTAGGCCAGATTTGATCTCAGGGCTTCCCTACTCCCAGTCCATTGCTATTTGTGCTAATCATTCAGCTGCCTCAGACAGCTAGTCATTTTTAATAAAAATAAAAAACAATCTTGCCTTAAAACAACAACCCCAGGGGCTGATGGTCTTGGCATTCCCGGATGGTCTAAAGCCTCCAAAGATGGTCTCCAGTTGGGTGTGTAGGAGATCCCTGAGTGCGCAGGAAAAAAAGACTGACCCTTTCAACCTAAAAGACCAGCATCAGTCCACAGGCAGCATGTCCCCAGTGCCCTCCCACCCCCAGGGCCACAGTCACTTTCTGGAGAGCAGCAGGAGCCTGGTGGTCCCTGGGCTGGCCGAGTACCTTACTCCCCACTTCCCTTTTAGTGAACCACATGCGGCTAGGCCACAAAGTGACCAAGAAGATTCTATAACAAGGGGAGCATGAAGACACCCCAAAACTATGTCAACAAGTGCACTGCCCTTCTCACATGAGCCTTGGTTAAAAGCAACCAGAGCTTTAGACAAAAAGTCAAGGGTCCCAAGGCGGCAGACCTCACCTGGGGTAGGGGCCCTAGAATGCACATGCACAACCTGACTCTTCTAGGGAGAAGTGATGATTCAAGAGTGAGTAAGAAACAAATGGCTCTTCAGGAAAAGCAACACAATAGGGAACACCATGGAGATGATGTATCCCCTTGAAAACCTCTGGTACCCTCAAATGCCTTTACACTTCGAAACAGATTTTCTAAACTATCCAAAAATTCAGCATTCCATCCCAGGAATCATGTTAAAAATATAAACACCTGATGGACTCACATCACACTTGGCCTGAATTCACAGTCACATTTCAACCCCAACCTTGGTCTCATTGATAGAGGAGGCTGAAAGATGAGCATCATCCTCTAGGAAAGGGCACCACGAACAAGGCAGCGGTGCTGTGAACAAGGCAGCAGTGCTTCCACTGCCATCTGCTTCACTTTGGGGTTGAAACTAAGCATTGGAAAAAACTGAGCTTCAAACTGCTCTGAAACAAAGGGTCAAACCAAGATGGTCCAAAACAATAAAGCATATCTAATTACCCTGCTCTCAAGAAGAAGCACTATTATTAAGGATTTTAATGGTAAGGAAAAAAGGAGGGGCTTGTAGTCCTAATAAGTAAAATGAAATAAATATTTTTAAAGACATTTCCTAGTGGTGTGACCCTGGGCAAGTCACTTCACCACTGCCTGCCTCAATTTCCTCATCTGTAAAAAAGAATAATTAGCACCTAATTGTTGCGAAAATAAAAATGAGATAATACTTGTAAAGAGCTTCGCAAGCCTTCAGGAGGCATAAATGCTATTATTAACCATTATTAGCATTAAAATATTGCTTACTTTATCTTTATTTCAAGTCTTTCAGTTTGTTTGTGTATGCTTTCTAACAGAAAGCTGGCCTCAACACAAAGGAGTCTTGGGTTCAAGGCTGGGTGATACTGGGAGAGTCACATCTCAGTACTCAAAAAAAAAAAAAACACATACTAGGTACTACATCAATTGAGTCACAGGTTCAGTCCTTCCACTCTCCAAAGGACCTCATAGTTGACATTCAATGTCATTGATCTATGACAAATCAAAGCTAGACAGTGGGAGTGGGCGCTCCAATACAATTTACAATATGGGGTACATGTCAGAAGAGCATGGAACTTCTCTTGTTTTCTCGAGAACAAAGTGCACACACTTCTCACTAAATCCAGGCCCCTCCAGACGCAATACCTGCCAAGGCCCCTTCTCTCCCCAGCCCCCAATGGACTTGCCTCTGAGGACATTTGGGGTGGGGGTGGGGGTTCAAGGTTTATACAGTGCTTTCTGTTATTTATCTCTCCCATTTTTCACTCTAATACTCAGCAGGGGTAACAATTATTATCCCCACTTTATGGACAAAAAAAAAAAAAACTGAAGCACAGAGTTGTTAACATGACTTGACCCAGGTCATACAGCATCAAAAGAATGAGACAGAATTCAATCTCCAGGTCTTTCTAATTCCAAGGCCAACCCCCTGCCCAATACCTAACTGCCTTATGGGGAGGGACATGCCTGTGGGCAAATTTCCTGTGGGTCTATTTTCCCAGAACTTAGAGACCCTCCATCCCTGAGGACAGAGATCTGAGAGACTCCCAGATGACCCCAGCAGAGAGTGACCCAACCAGGTCTAAGCTCCCAGATGAGGTCCAGAGGCAAGCCAAAGCTCCCACCCAGAGTTCCCGGACTAACAGACCAGTACCTTTGCTTTCTTCATGCTGTCCATCATCTTGCCCAGATCCTCCACATCCATCACTGAGCTGTGGCTCTGGCCCTCTTCAACACCTGACTCTTCCTCACTGGTGGTTTCAAATTGTTCTCCTCCCTGTACAACAAACACATGCAAAGTAATGTTCTTCAGTAAATATAAAAGGATCCATGTGGATCTACCCAGAGTTTTGGGGCCATCTTAGTTCCCAAGGGCCCAGCAACTGAATGCTCCCCTTCCCAGGCTCCAGTGACAGAGTAGGAACAACCAACCCTAAACCAAAGGAGATTACAAGTGCACACAAATAGGAGCCCAGCCCTTCTCCCACATCTCACATTTTATAGATGAGGAAACTGAGATCAAGGGAGGTGGCAAGATCCCAGACTGAGAATTAGAAGAAGCCTTTTCACTTTACAGCTAAGAAAATTGAAGCCCAGAGAGGTTAACAAGGGCTTCCATAACATCGTAAACATAAAGAAAAAAGTAGAATTTGAATCCAGGTCCTCCCCTCCAATCCATTATCACTCCCAATGGTCCAAAGCAGTCATGAAGGGATCACCGGAGGGAGTTTGTTGAAGGCAGGGATGGCCAGAGGTAGAGGGCTAGGAGGAAACCTTGGGCCCACTTGGCTGGCAAAGAGAGGAGGAGGGTGTACTGGGATGGGCCACAAGCAATAAGTCTCTCTATCAGCTAAGTAAAGAAGAGTACAGGGGCATCTCCAAAAGGCTTAGATTCATCACAAAGAACAAGAAAACTTCCCTTATTAAACTTTCTGCTATCATAAGAAACCAGAGCTCCAGACCCCAAGCAGAGTAGAGGGGCTAAGATGAAGGAGAAGCCTCCCAGCCCCAAGAGGACCATGGAGCTGTTCCAGGGGAGGCATTTTCAACTTCACTTCCTGTTTGGGACAGAAGGTTTATTGGTTTCCTCTTCTATAAAATTGAGGGGGGTTAGATGAGGCCTCCAAGGTCCCTGTTGAATCTAGACTGATGACCAGAAGAGTTTATCTAATAGTTTTCAGTGTCCTTAAAATCTGGGAACCTCTTTTATAGATGAAGAAGTCAAGGCCTAGACAACAAAGTCACTTGGCCAAGGTTGCACAAGTAACTAAATAGCAGAGTTAAACTTGAACACACACACACACACACATATTCCTATTCCACAGGCACAAGAGCTAGGCAAGTTCAGAAAGACTAGAAGGAGGTCATTGGAGGAACCTTGGCCACACTCCCAGTCTCAGGGCAAACCCCTAGATTTCATCATGGATGGTCTTCTTGAGAGCGCATGGGCATCTGCACTGCCCTGGGGGCACGTTCTCTGCCTCAGCTGGAGAGGGAAAGACATGCCTCTACCCACCTTCTGGTTTGCTCCACCACCAGCCCAGGCAAGCTTAATTCACAGACATCCTCATTGCCCAGCAAAGGGCAATGCTGACCAACTGCTCCCAGCCCCTGCCCTGCCCTGAAACCCTAGTCCTGGGTGGGAGGTCTCCTCCATTAAAATGGAAGCTCCTGGAGATAGTTTCTCTCCTTCATTTGGCCTGTATGATATTGCTGGCACTCCACACAGTACAAATCACAAGCACTTAATAAATGCTTATTGTTCATTCATTCCTTTAGATGCCAGCACTAGCTTCCCTGAAAAGATGAAAAGGGAACCCACAGCCCCTCTTCCTGTCTGGGTGTGGCACAAAAAAAAGGCAAAAGGAATCTTGTGGTCCATTTAGAGAATGGGTGCCATCTCTCAGACTCTGAAGTGGCATTTCTGAGATGGGAGACAAACTAGCCAGGTAGCTGTACATTGTTTCAGAGAGAACACAGCAAGAAAGAGTAGGCATTACTGTGCACTTGTAATCACTAAGATGTAAATATTCTTAGGGACAATTAAGGATTGAGACAGGCAGTGAAGAAGATCCCCCTTTGGGTCTTTAAGATCAAATGAAATCACTTTTGGAAAGACTTTCCAAAAGCACTCTATGGGAGCTGGTTGCTTATTATTACTATTATTATTATTATTATTATTATTATTATTATTATCATTATCATTATCATTATCATTATTATTGCCTTTATCATTAACATTATTACTTCTGTTACTTTTAAACAATGGGAAAGGCACCTAATTCTTTTGGTCAGAATAGATGCAGTCCACCCTGAATCGGGATGCTGGGCTATAGGAGTTGCTCAGGTATCTTCCAGATGGATAAGATAAAATAAAACAGCTGTTTGGGGGATATCTGGAGGGGAAGGAGAGGGGGAAGAACAGGAAGGAAGGAAGAGAGAAAGAGGGGAGGATGAAAAAAAGAGCCAAGGAGAAGGAGAGGGAGGAAGAGAGGGAGAGAGGAGGGAAGGTGAGGGGAAGAGGAAGGAAGGAGAGAGAAAGGATAGAAGGAAGAAGGAGGGAGACTAGGAAGAAAGAAGAGAGACAAAGGAGGGAGAAAAGGAAGAAGGAAGAGACAAAGGAGGAAGAAGGGAGGCAAGAAGGAAGGAGAAAGACAAGAAGAAGAAGAGAGGGAAAAACGAAAGAAAAGAAGGGAGGGGAAGGAAGGGAGGGAGACAGACACAACTGGGTCAAGGGATCATGGTACCTCAGGTGCTTCCTGCTGGGACCCCGCTGGCCCCATATGCCTGCCCTCCTTCTTCTTGATTTTGCATTCTCCTTTTTCACACTTGCCCTGGTGGTGGTTGCGGCAGGACTTCTTCTTCTTCTTCTCCTCACCACAGCTGCCACGGCTTAGGTCTTGCAGACGGGAGAGGAAGTAGGCCTGCCAAGCGGCAAAGTCGGCTTCCAGGCTCCCGTGCCTGCTCTTCACCACGTTGCTATCGCCCTCCCCACAGGTCATGATCCGCCTGGCACTGAGCATCCACAACCATCTATCAATGTTTTTGCCAACCTGCAAGAAACAAGGGAAATTGGTCATGTGGGGTCAGGTCCTGAGACTAAATCAAAGCTTAAGCAGAGAAATTCAATAGGAAAGATGGAATTTCAAAAATGGCAAATTTATAGGCCAATAATCAATTTGGTAAAACACAAACTCAGCAAATGTGCCAGGACTCATGGATCAGCCACCCCAGGACTTGATGTTTCATAAATGATGTTTCCAAGACAATTTCGGGCCAAGGACAAATAGCTCTGTCCCCATGAAAAGAAGCCCGGAAAGGGACTGGATAAGACTCAAAGGAATCAGGGTTAAAGGAGCTAGAGAAGATTCCATGAGGCCTCAAGAATGGTCTTCAGGAGCGCTATCTGGTCTCATTTAGAGGACTCATCCCCAAGCTTCTCCACAAGCACAGAAAAAGGATGAGAGCAAATGAATTCAAACTGCCCCCAAAGTGTTCGGGTTTGCCAAGCTGACCATATGAAAAGCTGTAGGGACCCCAAGGAAAGGCAAAGGACAGGATCTGAAAAGAGTTAACCCAATGCCAGGACCAGGGAAGGGGTTGGGGCTGAGCATCTCCACTGGCTGGGGAGGCTTCCAGAGAGGAAGAATTCAGTAAAAATCAGAGTAAGGCCAGTAGTCCAAGGCAAGTGTGGGATCCCACCATCCACATCTGGTCCTTACGGTAAAATTTTAACTGGCCTACACTCTGGCCAGAGCCTCCAAGGGCAGCAGGGAGGAAGGCAAGCATGGTCCTAGACTGCAGAGAATAAGGCCACTTGGAGAGAAGGCAGGTTGGGGGCTATCTGTGACCAACAGCAGGGGGCTGTCCAACATACTGAAAGAAGCTAGTCAGGCTCCAAGACACCTTTATCTGAAAAGGTGGCTCTAAAATTTCCCTTGTCACTACCATGCAGAAAAACCCTGAGGCAGATTCCAGGAGACCCATAAAAGAGATTCCAATTAAAAGGTAATCTGGAATACAGGTAGAAGCTTTCCCTCCAAGATCCTCAAACAGCCACAAGGTCACCCCAATTTTGGTCAAGCTCCTATAAGAACAAGAACAAGCTCCTACAGTCCCTGACCTCAGTGAGTCCCCATTCTGCTGAGGAGACACAGTATGTGTACAGATCAGTAAAAACAAGAAAAATAAGATAAATGGTGATGAGGTTTGTCCTTCACTCTCAAAGAAAACCACAGTATCATCAAGGAGGTGATGCCATGATGAGCACATGAATTGGGTTTGAGTGAGAGGGCCCTATGCCTCACTGTCACCTGCCTCACTTTCTCCTCCAGAGTCACCTGGGACCAGCGGCCAGATAGGAATCAGGATGCCTGGCGATGGTCCAGGCTGCAGGGCATGGGAATGTGAGGGAACCAGGAAAGGTCTGAAGGAAAGGAGTTGGGGGTTCCAGGAGGTTCAAGTCCAGAGACAACCATTCAGAGAGCTCCTGAAAGGGGTTCAACCTTGGGTGGTTCTGGAGTCAGTAGAGAGGGAAGGTGAGAAGGGGAAAGAGGTCAGCAACTGACTTCATACAGGAGGGAGGAAGTGTGCATAGTCAAGGAGGTGCAATGATCAACTTTGATGCAGAAAGTCAAAGGTGAGTTGTAACTCTCTGAAGTATATCTTAACAGGCAGGACCTCTGTTTTCCTTTGTTTTTGTCAAACTATACCTCTTTATGATAAAGGCACAATGGAGGATGCTATGCCAGTCTCTAGTAAGTCCTATGCCAAGGTGATAAGGCTTTGAATATGGCCCCAAGACAAGCTATGTATTTCACCAAAGAGGCAGCTCTCCAAATCCCACTACTCAAAAGGGAATTTTCTTTGGACACAGAAACTCATGAAGACCATCTAGTAGAGTCTGTGACAGGGGATGAGTATCTCCACTGAGAAAGGGACACTCTTTTGAGCTCCTATCCCTGGGAGACAATCTGCTGGGATGGAATGAAGAATAGCCCTGTCCCCACATGACCCTACCTGTCCCTTACCTTGTTAAAGTTGCTCTCATAGACAGAGTTTCCCAATCCAAACACTGCATATCTCATGCCCTTCAGGTAGATCTTGCCAAATCTAAAGTCATTCGCTGCTTCCTCTAACCACTTGCAGAACCACTCTGCGTTATCTGGCGGTCGGCCGTCAGAGTAGGTGGCAACCACGAAGACACAAATATTTTTACTGGTTACCTACCAGGGGGAAAAAAGACATTCCAAAGGATTTCCAAATCATCCTAACGAAAGGAGAATTTCTTTTTAAACCCACCTCACATTGTCTTAGCCTTCAAGAAACAGAAGAGACTTTTCCATATGTTATTAATTCTTAAAACCAAGAAAGAACAACTGTCCTTATCCCTATTTTAAGGATGAGAAAATCAGGAAGGGCAGGTGACAGAGGATGGCTCGGTAATGGAGGACATCCCATAGCCCAGGGCATCCATAGACTGGAGAGATGCTGGGGAGCCTCAGGCCACTTAGACCCCTGTTCAGGCACTGGAAATCTTTCAAACATCATCATCTCCTTGAACAGGGATCCTGAGTCTTGAAGAGTAACAATGAGAGGAGTCCAAAGACTATCCTAAAGGTAGCAAAAAAAGAGAAGCAACTTGAAAACAGCCTGGGAATAAACTGCAGGGTCTATACTGGAGTTGAAATGTGCCCATGGCCTCAAGGTCACATCTCAAAAGGACTTACAATGAAAATCCCTTTCAATAAAGAGTCAAAGGGAGGTTAAACTTCCCCAGACTAACATGAGCACAGTCCCACCCAGCCCAGACCAGTCTGGGCTGATCCCAGAGGCTGAACAAGGGAGGGCCTGGTGCTAGAAGGCCCCTAATTGGAGCACTACAGGGATTTGGAGCTAGGAAGACACATACAAGTTGCATGATCCTGACAAGTCACTCTATCTCCCTCAGTCTCGATTTCCTCATTTGAAAAATGAAGGGATAAGAGACCAACTTCAATTGAGGATTAAATGAGTATTACCTTAAAGAGCTACACAGATGCTGTTTATTACCATCATCATTATGATTGGTATTATTACATAATATTATAATTTTTAATATTATTGATACACAGCATCTTATAACAATTACAATGATGACTGTTCTCATTGGCCTTCTGAGCTACAGCTGTAAGGGCACCTGCTCTGCATGCTTTCCATTCCACAGGATTCCACAGAACCCCAGAGTTACAACTATAATATATATCATGCAGTCTTAGATTCCCTTCTAAAAAGTCACCAGCAAATAGATCCTTTTTAAGGAAACTAAGTTGATTCTAAAAAAGTCCGAGTACTCTTGAGCCCAGGAGCCAAAAACCAGAAGGTGCTTTGGTGGTGAAAGAGACAAAAGAAAATTCATCACCTACCTCTTCCCCCAGGTGATCATCAGGGTCATATTCTTTCAAATTAATAACCGCCACAGGAAAACCAAGAGCTGTTACCTCTTTGGAGAGACTTGTTGCAAGTCCCTGTTGAAAATAAATCAGACAGTGTTGGAGCAAGCCAAAGTGACACAGCACTGACCCCAGGTCAGCAGGAGTGAACTTTCTCAACCCCTATAAAACACCAACTTTTTCTAAATGGTCCCTCCATGGAGATCACAGATTGAGCATCATAGGATAGATGGTCAAAGGTCACAAGTGCAAGTTACAAGAAGAAACACGCTGGAGACAACTGCTTGAAGAAAAGCCATGGTTCCCTGAAGACCAGAAAATTGACCTATAGGCTCACTTCACACTCCTGCCGAGTCTGGACCAACAAAGCTGCCCAGCCCCAGGCCAAGAGAAAGCCTTGGAGTAGAGAGCCTGGGGTAGCTCCAGGCAGAGGTACCACCCCCAATGCAGGTTCCCGTCTTTTCCTCCTGGTCTCTTCGGCTCCCTCTGCACAGCATGTCTCCCCGTGATCCTACCTTTTGATCCAATAATCCCATCACTGGACGTGTGCCCCAAAGGTATCATCATAAAGAAAAAAAAGATACATCGGTACAAGCAGTTGTAAGGCAGCTTGCTTTATGATTGCAAAGAACTAGAAACCTGAATGTCCAAAGTTGGCAGTGAGGCTATATAAATGAAGAATTTATTTATTTTGAGTTTTACAATTTTCCCCTAATCTTACTTCCCTCCCCTCGCCCCCCACAGAGAGGCTATATAAATGAAATGGAATCTTCTAATTTTGCTGTTAAAAATGATAAATATGAGGAAACTAAAGAAACTGGAAAGGATTTATAGGGTAATAAGAAGTGCTTAAATTATAAAGTATAAACAGAAGAATCACATGTATACTAACTGGGGCTATAGAAAAGAAAACCCAGACATAAATAGAGAAAGGCCAAACAGAATGGAATAATGAGAATATATTCTGCATACAGAGCTATTTTTAAGTGTCACTAGTTACAAAGATCTATGGAGCAAGGGTATAACCAGGAGGGTCCCACAAGAGCTCCCTCAATTCCTCTTCTGTCTACTTAAGAGGCTGAAGTCTCTTGACCAAGCTGCCCCTTAGAGAAGGGAAGAACTCAGGGAAAGGGACAGGCTGAATCTCACACACTTGGACTTGGCCTTTTATAAAAAGGCTAAACTCTGGGGACAGAGAGAGCAGCAGAACTGAGCCAGCCAGAGAGACTGGTCAGGCGCAGGCTTTCCCAGGAAGGAAGCCTGAGCAGCCCTGGCTCCAGGAGAGGAGAAAGCTCCAGGTCCAGGGGGTACTTCCTTCCTTCCCTTCTCCACTCCCTAGAAGCAGCAGGCTTACAGCAGAGGAGCAGAGAGAACCAGAGCTGTGGGCAAGCCCGGCCCGGCCTGGACTTCAGTGCAGGCAGTACTGGTCTGCACCATCCATGAATAAGAGGAGGGCACCCCCTCAGCACTCCCCAGCTCTCTCCAGGACAGAGACTTCCCAGGGAATGGAGCCTCCCCCAAAGGACTGAAATCCAAATAGTTCTCTGGCAAAGGTAGGATTCATTACAGGGAAAGCCTGACTGATTTGAAAACAGTCCTAACTCCCTTTTGGGGTAAGGAGAAGGGTCAACACCATCTAGGGAGTCTTTGGGGGACACCGAGGACTGACAGACAGGGAAGGAAGACTGATCTGACTGTACATGGGCTCGCACCTAGGTGCCTCCTGTTCAGTGTTTTTCATCTATACAACAAGCTAGCAAAGCTCAAAACAGCAGCTGGTATGGTGTCTTCTTAGCCCACAGATGTCTGGGAGCCAACATCAGTCTCCAAAAATTTTCTGTGCCCCACCCCCCAGACCCAAATCAAAGTCTGATGCTCCAAGGGAGAGTCCTGGGGAGATTCCTTTGTGAGTCACACTCAAGACTTAGGTGAACACCAAGAACCTGGGAGATTCTGGCTCTGGGCTACAGTCATATAGACACTGGGTCAATCTTGTGACTATGTCAAATTAAAATTCTAAGGAGGGCAATAAATAAAATAAAGGCTATTACACATGTCCGTGCCAAGACCTGTAGATTTACATAATTATAACCCTATAAGCTCAAGTGAGATCATATTTCAGGACCTGGTACCCAGGACTTATTACAGGAACATGAGTGGTTGGCATCATGCTGGTCCTAAGAGTCTCTGAGCTCAGCCTTCTGGAACAGGATGCCCCTGCCATCATTCCTCAAGTCTGTCCTGATGTCTCTAGAGCATCACTGCCCCAGACACAGAGGGCATCACACAGACCCCCTTCTGAGCATCCTGAGACCCGGAGCTTTGCCCCTGTGCCAACCAGCCTTAGACTGGCAGTCATGGACAACCATGTCCTCTGAGCCCTCAGATCTATGGCAGAGATCTTCTGCCTCCTCCTTTACTATCAGCCTTCACGTCTCCCTCCTCTCTTGGTCTCTGTCTCTCCTCCTCCCTTTCCCTCGCCTCTGGTGCAGGGCTTGACTCAAACTGAGGTCCATGAATTTGTATTTCTAAACATTCTGAGTCTACAGATTTCAAAATAACTAGTCGTCCTACTTATCCTACATTACTTCATACATTTAACTGTGCGTCGCTCTCCAGCAGGTGCCACTCCCCCAACACCTGGCGCAAGCAGGGGCTTAACCTATCGGGATCATGGATGAAACCTAAACTGGCTGGGGACAGAAACCAGAACCGAGGGCTTTGGCACATGGGCTCAGCAGCCAAGTCTGTGACCCAGAAGCCTTTAGGGCAACTTTTTGTGATCCTCACCTCTTCAGTGGCTAAGGTCTCAGAGAAGAGCACAGTCACTACAGAAAATGAGAGGACAAGGCCAAGGTCTGCTCTGCACAGTATCCATCGGGGGGGTAACAAGAACAAACTTTTTCCCCAAAACTAAAGAAATGTTCCCTCAAGTTCAGACCGATTAAAAAAATTCAATTTTATGTTACCCTTGAAAGAACTCAATTTTCCTGGACTTTCTAAAGCAAGAGAAAGGCAGCAGATAACCAAGGGGATGGAGACCCATCCATGGAGTCAGAAGGCCAGGTTACTTTTATCTCTGACCCATCCTGGCTGCATGCGGAGAACAGGAGGCCTAGCATCTAAGCATCTGGAGAAGTCCAAGACTAAGTGGCAGAGAAGGTGTCAATCTACCCTGGAAAGGAGTTTCCTCATCCAAAGTGGACTATTCAATCATGCTTCCTCAGCCAAGGGTCGCCTCCCTTCCCTGCCTGGGATTCAGTTCGGAGCAGCTTGATGTCTGTCCTTTGTGTTCATTTCACCAGCCTCCTCCTCTAGCAGAGCTGAAGGGTTCTGGATGAGGGATAATGCAGACACCCTCAGATTCCTTACAGATGGGAGAGAGTTTTACTGGCTTTTCCCTTTCTTCTCTTTAACCTTTTGTTACAAGGGTCACGAAAAGGTACAGAAGGGAGAACCATATCTTCAAAAACTAAGGCAATATAAAAACAAAAGCTATCTATCAGAATTTTACATACTTGAAAAGTTAATCAAAAGATTACATTAGGGCAGCTAGGTGGTGCAGTGGATAGAGTACTGGCCCTAGAGTCAGGAGTACCTGAGTTCAAATCCAGTCTCAGACACTTAATAATTACCTAGCTGTGTGGCCTTGGGCAAGTCACTTAACCCCTTTGCCTTGCCAAAAAAAAAAAAAAAAGATTACACTAAAGGGAAAATAAGAAGATCAGGAATAGTGACTTAGGAAGATGAAGAAAAAAGAAAACTTTAGGAATAAAACAATTCACTTGTCAGTCTAATACATAAGAACACGTATGGCGATTAAAGATCAAAGTATTAGTGATGCCCCAATACCTTTGCAGTGCCAGTCTGAGAAGCATAGAAGATCTTCACTCCAGAAACATGGACTTCTTTCTTCTGAAGAGAAGCAGGACCATTAGCTACAGGGACCACGGGAGCCACGGGAGCTGGAGGGGCCTTCTGGAGGGAGGATCTCTCTGTTGATCTGTCACCCTTAAAGATAAAAATGTAGGTTTTAGCCATCACAGCCAATTTTTTTTCTACATCCTCCACTTCCTGTTGACCAAAAATGGGCAGAGAAACAGACTCCTTAGAAGATTAGAAAATTAACATTCTAAGATCTAGAAATGCCATTAGAGATCATCTGAAAAAGAATCGCCACTATGACTTGCCTCCTAAGGGAAGACCCCCAGAGAGGGATGAGCCACCACCTCCCAAGGCCACCCATTCTAGCTTGAGACAACTCCAACGGGAAGGAGATCTTCCCCACTCCCACCCACTGCTCAGAGCTCTGCCCTCTGTGGACAAATCAAGATCATTTAATCCCTTAGCTGGCTCTCACATCCTCCCTGATTCAGCTTGGAAATTACTCTCTCCAAGCTCACAGCTTTCCCTGGCTAAAGTCAATGACACTTTCTTAGTCTTCATCCTCACTGGCCTCTAGATAGCACCCAGCACTTCTGGTCATCCCCTCCTCCCAGATGCTCTCTGAGACTTGGTCCTCTCCTGGTCCTCCTTCTACCTGTTCCTCCTCAGTCTCTTCTACAGTATTATTATCCCTATGTTGCCCAATAGCTAACTGTGAGTGTCTCCTAAGGCTTTCTCTGGGCTGGCTCTCTCATTCTCTCCCTCTCCTTCTCTTTCTCCCTTTCCCCCTCTGTCTCTTTCTTTCCTCTCTCTCTCTCTCTGTCTCTCTCTCCCTCCCTCCCTCCTCTCTTTGGCTCTGTCTCTCTTCCTTCTCTCTCATCTCTAGTGCAGAGCTTGACTCAATCTGAGGTTCATGAATTTGTTTTTTTAAACATTCTTATGTCTATATATTTCAAAATAATTGGTTATCCTGGTAACTACCTTATTTCATGCATTAAAAACCTAATTCTGATATAGAGTCTACAGGCTTCACCAGCCTGAGACCCAAGGGGTCCATCCAGGATGTGCTGAATCTAGGATAAAATACGGAGTTGGCTGCTTGTCCTTTAAGGTCCTTCACTACTGACTCCAGCCTCTCCTCCCAGGTTGATTGTAGGTCATGCCCCATGCCAGCATCACACTCCTATCTCATGGAATCCCCCAGCTTCCTTCCAGGAGCCCAGCACCCTCTTCTTCCCGGTGGCCCTTGCTGAGTCTACTCATCATTGCCCACCTCCCAGAGAAACTGGGACTCTTGCACATTCAAGACTCTTCCATGTTAATCTCTTTGCCCCCAGCTCCTCACATAGAGCTCAACACAAAGCAGGAACGTAAGAAATGTTTGGTGAATTAATTTCTCTTCTGCAGAACCCACACTTCCAGGTTCTTCAATCAGCCTTCATAGGGCATGGCCTCCACACCTTTCTTTGTTCTGGAAACCCTTCTGCAGATACTCTCCAACTTACAGACTGGGAGAACAATATTAAAAACTTAAGTTGTGAAAACACTACATAAATGCCAGCTATTTTTACCATCATCATCATCACCATCACTATCAATGTCCTCCCTAAAGTATGCTACTCAAACTCATCACAGAAGGCAGTGGGAGCAGAATATCTTAAAGCTTCAAAGTCATTCCTCTCAATACAGCCAAAAATAGTAACAGCTTTTGGAGCTGCTTCATCCCTCTACATATGTGATCCACTCAGACCCCTGGCTCTTCAATCAATGCACTGTCCAACCATGCCCCCCCCATCCTGTCACTGAGGGGTAGATTTCTTGAACCCAAATGTAACACTTTACATATCTCCCTCTTAAATTTCAAACTTCCTAGATTCACAAGTCACTTAAACTGCCTTCTGCCTCAGTTTCTTCATCAGTAAAATGAAGATAATGATAGCATCTGCCTCCCAGGGTTACTAAGGATAAGATGAGATAATAACAGTAAAGTTCTTTGGAAAATTTAAAGCACCATACAAATGCTAACTATTATTACTATCATTATAACTATTACTACAAAACTTTGATATATATCTCATCCAAGGCACACAACAAGGACTTCATTCACTTAGCAGAGTAAAGACACACACTCTACAACCTTCAGGAACAAATCTCTAAAATCTGAACCACAGGTAACCACCATCCAACCCACTAAGAAAGCACTCTACTCACGAGTTTTTTGATGATGACTTGGAAGCAGATGCACAGGCTGACGCCAACAGCAAGACCCAAGTAGACATAAAACCTATTCACCCACAAGGAGACTAAAGGCATGTAGAAGTGGTCCCATGCAGCAAAGGAAGCATCTAAAGAGAAATTACATAGGGAAGTAAACAGAGCAGAAGCAAATCTTTTTTTTTCCTATTAAAATACATTATAAATTAAAACAAATGGCACCAGCAAATCTAACCAGTATGAGCCATGGGGCTGTCCAAATTCTCTATTCAGTCAAAGTGAACTCCAGCTTAGTCACTCATGCACCATATTTCAGATAAGGTGACTGGATGGTGTTTGGTGTTTTTCTAAGCACCTGAAAACAAGTTCCTATTTTTCAAAGATGGGTTGTGCCCACAAGCACTTCAATCTACACAGAGTGGGGGAGAAACTCCTGTGTAGACCCTTAGAACTACCGGGCAGTCTTTATGTTTCTTAACCTCCCTGTAGAAATGAACTTCCAGAATACCTTCTGTGGGGGGGTGGGGGGAGGGAAGCAAGAACGGGGGGGGGGGGGGGGGGGGGGGGGGAGTTGTAAAACTCAAAATAAATAAAAATCTTTCTTAAAAAAAAGAAAGAAAAGAAATGAACTTCCATTCCCAAGCTAGATGAATACATCTAATTGTCTGTTGGGCCACCAGGCAAATGAGTTCCTTTGTGTTCACACCACACTGCTTGTGGAGAGTCTTACATCCTCTGTGGACAGGAAACCCAAAGGACCTCAGGAAAGGGCTGAACAGGGCACCAGAGTTTATCAAACATATTTGCTTATTCCAGCTGTGGGAATAACACTTGACTAATCTCACTGCCAAGGACTGCCATATGCAATAGATCTTCCAATATTATGGGAGCAAGACTTGCTTAATTAGGGTTCCTTGCTTCAAAAAGTTGAAAATTGTGCCTGTTTCCATTTCAACACAAAATAAATGAGGCAAACCAGTGAGCTGCTTTGAGAAATAATAGACAAGGCATAGAATTTTAAAAAGTGCTTGGAATGGAATCAAGAGATAGAGTTCAAAATCCACCTTCTACATGACACTTGATGGGGGGAAGGGGGGGCAAAGAGAGGCATTTCATGATCAGTCTCAGTAGCCTCGTATAGAAAACAGGGACTCAATACTTGCATTATGCATCAAATGGGATTGCTTAGAACAAAGTGTTTCTGTTTGTACTAAGCTGGAAAATTCAAGAATTGTTTTTAATTAGAGTAACATAAAATTAACACCACACAAACTTTCTCTTCATCAGCTTCTATACCAATGTATCCTGCAACTATGAGGTAGCATTGTACAATGGAGGGGGCTGGTCTTAGAATCAGGAAGCCCTGGATCCAAAGACTGCCTGCCTCTCACACTGACTAGCAGTATAACCCTTGGAAAGTCAATGAACCCCAAGAGCTTCTAGCAATCTCTAAGATCTAGGGGTGAAATCCACTTGTCCAGTGCCAAAATCATAGGTCCACTGCAGCAATGGCTTCTGTAAAATGATGGGAAAAACACTAGATTTGGGAATCATCCAACTGGAGTTCTGTCCCTTCCTACCTGTAGAACCTGGTGCCCCTGGATCTTTTCCCTCATCCACAAATTGAGAGAGCCTTGGAGGTCTCTTCTCACTCTAGATCCATGATTTTATGAAGTAGCCTTGAACATTATCAATTCCAATCCATTCATCTTATAGATGAGGTCACTAGGGCCCAGAGTGGGACGGTGACTTGCCTAAGGTCACACAGAGTAAAGAACAAATTGGAACTCAGCTCTCCAGTTCCACAGCAACATTTGATTCAGTTCTATATATATATTTAGGTTTTTGCAAGGCAAATGGGGTTAAGTGACTTGCCCAAAGCCACACAGCTAGGTCATTATTAAGTGTCTGAGGCTGAATTTGAACTCAGGTCCTCCTGACTCCAGGGCCGGTGCTCTATCCACTGCGTCACCTAGCCACTGAGGTCTCTATATATTTTTGAAAGAGTCCTTTAACAGTAACATTAGTTGTGAAAATTGCTTCCCAGTTTTCTGCATCCCTTTTAGTCTTGGTTACATTGGTTTTGTTTATGCAAAAACTTTTTTTTCACCTTTACTTTTAAAATATTATTTATTTTTAACTTTTAACATTTAGCATTCCTAAGGCATCTATTTCAATATGAGCCAGGAACATACCAGTACAGACAGCGCCCAACCATCAAAAAATTCACATTCTGCTGGGGGAGTAAATAAATATACATGTATATATGTATATATGTAATATTAAAAACAGGTTATATACAGAGTAATTTCCAGGAAGAAATTGAGAAGCATCATACAGGCTTCTGAAAGTTGAGCTCTGAAAGAAGGTGAGCATTTAGGAGGCTAAGGGGAGGCCGGGAGGACAGTGATCCCTCCAGGCTGCAAGGTTCCCCACCAAGGTTTCAGTATTAGGACAGATCAGAATCCGATGAAGACCAAGGCCCGTGTGGTGCTAACTGCGTCAGTCTTGATTAAAAGCAATTCCTGGCTTCTCCGGCTCCGTAGAAACAAAAGCACTTCGTCCAGGTGGGAATCTGGGGAGTTTCCCAGAAGACAGCACCCAAGGGCCAGCAGAGGCGGGGAGTCTGGGGCCAGACCCCGGGCCAGGGCGTTCTGGCAGATGTAAACAACCCGTAAAAGCAAAATCCGGACTTCTCTGACACAAGGGGAGAGCCCCAAAACTGTGTCAGCGACAGCGGGGCAGGAGGCCCCGGCCCTCCTGCCGGCTCCGTCCTCCACACAAGGCCTCCCCGGCCTCTGGCGTCGCTCCTCCGGGCTCCTCTATCTCTGACTTCGGTCCTGGCGCCGGTTCTAGGCCTCGACAAGGCGGTTCTGGGGTTTGCTCCGAGGCCTCCTCCACACTGGCAGAGGAATCTGCTTGCCAGGCACACACACACGTGTGTAGACACAGACCCACATACGTGTAGGCGTGTCATATACATTTACATGCACCGAGATGTGTAAGGCTACAGACACGCCAAGGGCGGCTGGGTTTTTGCCTCGACTTCAGCGAGCACGTGGTAAGGGACTTGTAGACTTGTTGGTCGATAGACCGGTCAATCGCCGGCCTTAAAACGCGTCCCACCAATCCCCTTTCGTCCCGCCCCCGCGCATGCGCTTGCACCAAGATGAGCGTGCGCTTGCGCAGGCGGACGTTTGCCCTCCCCCCCAGAGGCCGTGGCCGGCGCGGGAGGGAGAGCCGGCAGGCTCCGGGCGGCCGGGGCAGGGTCCGCGCGGACCTGACCCCGAGCCGAGGAGGCGGGGACCGAGAGCGGACCTTACCCATGGCCTTGGCGGGTGGCGGGAGCGGGGCCGGGAGGGCAGCCGGAGCCCTCCGGGAACTACAGCTGCGGGCTCCGGGAGGCCGGGCGGCGGGAGAGTGGCGGCCGGGCCGGCGCCCGTCATTGGTCGGCGGCGGCGGGGGGCGGGGCTGGCGGCCCGGCCCCGCCCCCAGGCCCTCGTGGTGACCCCGGGACCTCCGGGGGAATGGCGGAGGCCGCGGCCCTCGAGCGCCTCCCGCGTGCGATGGGGGGAGGGCGCCCCGGCCCCGGGCTCCTGGGGCCTCGGGGTGTCTGGAGAGCCAATAGCCCGGACCGGGTGCTGCCCCCGTGCGGCAGGTGCGGGAGCTGGGGCGAGGGGCCCCGGGCTCTCCCTCCCCGGAACGCCTCTTCTGCCCCGCGGGTTTCCGCCCGGTCGCCGAAGCCCGCTGCTCGGGGCGGGGCCGCTTCTAGCTACGGCGCCGGGGAAGGGCGGAGGGAAGCGGAAGCGGGCGGGTGCGCGCCGCTCATTGGCTGAAGCAGGGCTCGGCCAAGCGGCCCGGCCTTCCGATTGGCTCGGGTTCTGAAGGGCCTGTTTCCCCGACCCTTCTCGGCGCCTGCGCACCGAGGACGCCCGGCGGAGGTTGGGGCGAAGGCGGCGGCGGCGGCGGCGGCGGCTTGGGTTTCGGCTTCGAGCCCAGCTGGGGGGCGGCCGTTAGCGGGCCCGTGGGGCGGCGGGCACCGGGCACTGGGCACCGGCCGCCGCCATGTCGATCTTCACGCCCACCAACCAGATCCGCCTGACGAACGTGGCCGTGGTGCGCATGAAGCGCGCGGGGAAGCGCTTCGAGATCGCCTGCTACAAGAACAAGGTCGTGGGCTGGCGGAGCGGCGTGTGAGTGGGCCGGGCCGGGGCCGGGGTCGGGGCCGGGGGCCCCGCGGGCAGAGCAGGAAGGGCCCCGGAAGCGGCCCCCTCCCCCCATCTTTGGGATCTGCGTGTTTGATTTTGCGTATTTGTAAACATTCCGAGGAGAGTCCGCCCGGGGCCACGGCACAGTCCAGAGCCCCCACGCGCGACTGTGGGGGTCGGAAAGAGGGTGGACTCGGGCTTGGGCCGTGTCGAGGCGGGAATGGGGAAAGTCCCAGCCGTGCCGCCTCCAGACCCCTGTGCCGGGCCTGGCCCGGGGTGCAGGACTCCGTGGAATCCGCATTTGTGTTCACCCGTGAGTTTTCTCTCCCCCAGGGAAAAAGATCTCGACGAAGTCCTGCAGACCCACTCGGTGTTTGTAAACGTTTCTAAAGGCCAAGTTGCCAAAAAGGAAGATCTTCTCAGCGCTTTTGGAACGGATGACCAGACTGAGATCTGCAAGCAGGTGCGTTGGACAAAATCCGACAGGATGGAGCGTGCCGCATTTCTTGTTCCCCAGATGGAGCTTTGCTGCCACTTCCGGGCTTCACTGTGAATCCTGGAAAGCGCTCCAGAGCCGCAGTATTTTTTGGCTTAACTTGAAGTATCCCAATTCAGAACTTACTAAAAACTCAAATAATGCTGTTTTGCATTTCTGCTTAGTAAAAATGCATCTTTCTCTACAAAGGTCCAAATGTTTAGAATGTAGACTCAAGCAGCTGGAAGGAACCTTAGGGATCCACCCAGGCCTTGTTCTCTGTTTCCTCTTGATGCCAAAGTGAAGCAGTCCAAACTCCAGAGTCCTGCCCAACAGGACGGCTTACAGGGGTTTCTGATTTAAAACTTGGCCGCTGACTGAATAAATATTTTAACCACAGCAACTCATGAAAATTTATCAGCAAAGAACAGGTTTCTAAGAGTCATTGAATACCAATGAAATCATAGATGTTTAAAATATAAAAGGTTTGAAAGGAAATTCATCTAAAATCAGTTACTTTTTTTAAACCTGAACCTCAAATTTCAAGTTCTTCCAAATTATTTCTCCTTTTGTGACCAATTTTCAGCTGAAATTAAAATTTTGATTCACTTTACTCATTTAAAAATATTGAAAATATTGAATGTCATCATTCGAATTTCATAGATTGTCCTTTTCCTTCTAGCCTATGCTATTCCTAAACTTGGGAGGCTTTACTGTTGTTCACAGATCATCTTAAAGAATGAAGGCCCATGCATTCTCACAGCTGAATAATTAATGATTTTCATCCCAGAAACTCATTCATCTTCTTGGTTATAACAGGTTATCTTGGAGGTCAACTAGCATATGATATGGGCACTTTAAAAAGGAATGATTATCACTTTGAATGAGTTTCTGGGATGAATGAACTTTTGGAAACAATGAACATAAGTCAGAGAATCATAGGAAAAGTAATTTAATGTGAAGTCAATAGAACCAAGAGATCACTATTCACAATGACTATAGCAATGTAATTAGGACTCATGGAAATGCAAACCACTTTAGTCCCTACAAAGAGCTAGGAGAAAGAATCTCTCTCTCTCTCTCTCTCTCTCTCATATACTTTTGTTTGCAGAGCTGTAGGAGGAGTGAGCATTCTGTTCTGGATATGTTGCTGCTTCTACAAAGCTCTTTTTTTTAATCCTTTGTTCCAAGGGAAGGCTGAAAGGGTAGGCTGATAAGAAACAAAAATGGAAACAATGAAAGTGTGTTCACTAAATAAAATTATTGCTCATTCCTTTCAGATTTTAACAAAAGGAGAAGTTCAGGTGTCAGATAAAGAACGACACACACAACTGGAACAGATGTTTAGGGATATTGCAACTATTGTAGCAGATAAATGTGTGAATCCTGAAACAAAGAGACCTTACACTGTCATCCTCATTGAAAGAGCAATGAAAGATATCCATTATTCAGTCAAACCTAACAAGAGTACAAAGCAGCAGGTCAGTCTGTGGGGTTGGGGGGTTTTAAATATCCTTGAAATGCCATCCATCCTGAAAGGTCTCTAAATACCCACTTTGTGCCAGGCAACATGCTAGATTTTGTTGTTTAGTCATTTCTCAGTCATGGCCAGAACTTCATTTGGGGTTTTCCTGGCAAAGATTCTGGAGGGATTTGTTGTCAGTTCTGAAACTCATTTTCCAGATGAGGAAACTGAGGCAAGCAGAGTGAAGTGACTTGCCCAGAGTCACACAGCCAGTAAGTATCTGAGGCCAGATCTGAACTCAGGTTCTCCTGCCTCCAGGCCCAGCCACCCTCCATTGTGCTAAACATTGGGAATCCAAAGAGAAGCCAAAAATATTCTCTGCTCTTCTGGAGCTCAGAGCCTAATGGGGGAAGAATAGGATGCAAATAGCGATATACAAACCAAGTTATAGATACCATAGCTTGAGCTGGGCAGGGGAGAGACTCTCAAGCATAGGGGACAGCAAGGGAAATTAATATATGAAATAAGGGAAAAATTTAATAACTTGCTTTCCTGTATCTTATTAGGCCTTGGAAGTAATCAAACAGTTGAAGGAAAACATGAAGATTGAGCGGGCCCACATGAGGCTTCGATTCATCCTCCCTGTGAGGGAGGGAAAAAAGCTAAAAGAAAAACTCAAGCCATTGATTAAGGTGATAGAAAGTGAAGACTTTGGTGACCAGTTAGAAATTGTAAGCTAAAAATTATTTTTATTCCTTTGCATGTTTATTTTCCAAATTATTTTTGCAATTACGTTACAACAAATGTCAGAAAGTAATACATAGTAAAATTTGTATTTGAAAAGGGTTTTGGATTATAAATTATCAACCAGACCACAACCAGCCTCTAACTTGTGAATAGCCAGAGCCCAAAAAAAGCAGACCACAGAGGTAGGTGTCAGGAATCAAAGAGAAATTTAATTAATTTCAGAGTAAGGAAAAATACTTGGTAGCAGAAACTCCTCCTTCCCTTCCCCCCCCCCAAAAAAGGAGGGCTGCATATATATGCTGGGGCAAAGGCAGGGCTTATACATGAGAGGAACTGGACCACAGCATAATCATTCTTAGATCTTGAGTAAGCAGTTCCCATAGTTGACATTTCTTGGACTTTAGTCCCATGACAACAGTCTCTTAAGGCTGTCAAACCTTGTGATGTTCAGCAGGGTACCAAAACGGAGTTCTCATGGTGGGAACAGGCGGGGAGTACCTGGTTCAGTTCACTTGGCAGTTTACAAGAAATAGGGATTGTGAGCATGTCAAGAGATGTGATAGATGGCTTTAGGCTGCAGCACAATTGACTCTCAGGTCCCTGGGACATGGGGGGAACTTCAACAAATCTAAATAATTAGTGATTAATATGAAAATTACAAATTTCTCAGGGAATACCTGGTGCTAGTCAAAGCATTGTACTTTGTCCGAGGGTGAGATCATACAAAAAGCAAAGGATTGTTACGCTGAGCTAAGGGAACATCCTGCTTGCCTGCTAGGCCTTAGCTCTGGGAAACAGGGTGTGTCCAAAGTTATAGATTACAATACTAAAGAATGACTGTTTTCCCTGGACTCTGAAGGGACATGCCTTTTTTGGAACTGGCATGCTCAAAGAAGACTGATGGTAACATTCATACAGCACAGGACAATGTGATCAAGTTCATGTGATCACAAAGATGAAATTTTCAGGGCATAATCCCCATAGAATGTTCTAAAGAAATGACAAAAACACACAGCTCAATGACTGAGGTGTAATCTACATTAAGAACTTCTCACGTTAATATTTTTTATTTTGTTTTTTGCGGGGGGAGGAAAGAGGAAAAGCATTTCTATAGTGGCTACTGTGTTCAGAGATTTTTATCTCATGATCTCACAACAACCAACAAGGTAGTTTATTATCCCCACTTTACATTGAGAAAACTGAGGCAAACAAAAACTAAGTGACTTACCTGGAGTCACACACAAGTAAATGACTGAGTCTGGATTTGAATTCAGCTCTTTCAGACTCCAGGCCCAGCACTCTTTTCTCCTGCAGTACATGCTGCCTCTTTTTTGAAGCAACCTAACTCACTCCTCTGTCATCCAGCAGAGAGACCTCATTCAGAAAATTTGAGTTTTTTTTTCTCAAATTTAAGAATTCTTAAATAAACACCTGAACCTTTCCACTTTGAACTTGGACAAAAGGAGTTGTTTCAAATGTTATGAAAAATCTTTTGATAAATTTGCATCTTGAAGGATCCCCACATCTACCAGAAAAAAAAAGATTCTGTCTGTCACTATGAAAGAACTCTGTTAACTCTGTTAAATGTTTCAGGTGTGTCTAATTGACCCCGGCTGCTTTAGAGAAATTGATGAGCTGATACAGAGGGAGACGAAAGGAAAAGGTTCTTTGGAAGTTCTCAGCTTGAAAGATGTGGAAGAAGGAGATGAGAAATTTGAATGAAAGCTTTTCACTGTCTTTTTTCTTATAAACACAACACTAAAAGGTGTTCTCACTTACCTTGGCACTGTTAACTTTTGTGGTTTTTTTTTTCCTACCAAATACTTACTCAGACTGTTGAATTTGAGGTTTTCATTCCAGTAAGTATATGTTTCAGTAAGGCACTTATATACGTAATATTAATTGGGATAAATGTGTCCTAGTTGTCCAGTTGGGTTACTAATATAAAAAGAACCAGGATGAACCTCTTCTTGTTTGACATTTTACCCAGGCATCTGATCTCTGAGTCATCTGAATTTTTGACAGTGTGGTCATTTTTTACTAACTTTACATCCATGAAAGTTGTCTCAAAGTTTAACTAAAAATCCATGCTTTAGAAACGTCCCTTAACAGAAATGGAATGTGTGCAGAAAGATGTGAGCCTACAACATTTCTACATGACAAAAGTTGAGTGATTTTAATTTGGCCTAATATTAAGCTGGGTGTTTGTGACTTCTCAACTGACATTACTTTTAATGTGTTTATGTGTGTACACACACACACACACACACACACACAAGAGTTACTGATTAGGAGTCCATCAATATTCTCATTTAGTAAACGTGCTGCCAAAATGTAAAAGACTATCTTTAAATAAAATCATTCATGATAATTTTTAAAATTTATAATATATGTTAATACAAATGAAGTTATATGTAACAAATAAAACCTCTATTATTTTTATTTAAAAAATGGCCTGTGTGTTTCTAAACAATAGCTTCCCATTTTTGTCAGTCTTATATTTTCCCTGATGTAGGACTGAAAAATTGCATGCCTTTTTTTGGACTTGTAAAAGTTTAATTTAATAACATCCAAATGATTGGGCTTTAACTTTTTTTAAGACGAACTGATAAAAATAGGTTACATTACAAAAGATGAACTATAGCTTTACACAATAGATGTATATTTTAACCAAACAATATTTTCCTTAGTAATTACATAAAAAACAGAAAAGTAAAATCTCCTTGTAAATAAGCGCTATTGACAAGTCTTAGGTGCTTCTTAAATAATTACTAGACATCTCCCAAGACTAAATTATTTTATACTAAAATTTTAACTTTTTAAGTTTCCTTCTAGTAGGACACTATATTCTTACTGCTTAATCAAATTGGCATCCACTTTTCTGTCCAGGATTTTTTTGGTAATCATTAAGTTTGCCTATAAAATTTTTTAAAATGTGGCATTAAATGCATTTATCATTAATCCTAGTGCTTTGGTGATTTTTTTAAATCTTTGTAATACAATTGTCTAATGGTGATCAAAAAGACATCTTTAGTGGGAGTTGTAGGGAAATGTTAAAATAGGACATTTCTCTCATTCATCATCTTTAAAGATAAGGGCAAAAATGAAAGTAAGAGGCAGAAGAGAACCTGATTTGAGGGATTTCAGTTTGAAGAACCTGACTTCTGAAGGTGTATTAAGTGCCTTCAATTAGGTTCTTGTCAACCATGATGTAATTTTTGGAAGATTATTTGTATTGGGCTGATAAACAAGTTTGCTAGGCACTAGGCTTCTAAACATTGGCCTGTGAAGAAAACCAAACTCCCCAGTGACAGTAAGGGTCCCTCCTCATTTGTACTAGGATGAATGGTGCATGCAATCCTATTAAGGATTTTCAACAAGCATGAATTTTGTCAACTAATGAAAAAAATCCAAAAGGACCCATTGATGATAATCAAGGGACATAAAAAGACAAAAATTATCAACAGCCATATGGAAGCTGCCCCAAATCACTATTAGAGATATGCAAATTAAAGGAAATCTGAGGTTCTCACCATGACAATCAAGAAAGTGATAGGCAGCTAGGTGGCACAGTGAATAGAGCACCAGCCCTGGAGTCAAGAACAGTTTAAATCTGGCCTCAAACACTTCCATACTTGGACAAGTCACTTAACTCCATTGCCTTAAATAAATTTAAGTGACAAATGTTGGAAATAGTGCTGGAAAAGAGGCCTATTACTGCACTGCTGGTAAACCTGTGCCCACAACATTCCTAAACTATGAGTGCCCTTTGACCTGTCTTTACTTTTAGATGTCCCATATTCCAAAGAGAACAAAAAAAGGGGGAAAGGAACTATGTACAAAAATATTTCTAAGCAGCCTTTTTTTTTTGTAGTTCCAAGGTACTGGAAACAAAGGATGTGCCCATCAAGTGTAGAAGGGCTGAGCCAATTGCATGTGAATTTAACAGCCATTGAGCTGTAAGAAATGAGAGGGGGGCGGCTAGGTGGCACAGTGGATAGAGCACCAGCCCTGGAGTCAGGAGGACCTTAATTCAAATCTGGCCTCAGACACTTCATAAGTACCTAGCTGTGTGGCCTTGGGCAAGCCACTTAACCCCATTGCCTTGCCAAAAAAAAAAAAAAACAGTTCCAGTGAAACCTGGAATGACTTGTAGAAACTGATAAGAGTGAAATGAGCAGAACCAGGAAAATGATGCATACTATGACAATACTGTAAAGACAGCTCTGAAAACTTTAAGGACTCTTAATTGATCCATAATCAACTGACTCAGAGGACTCGATAACAAAGGAGATGCCTGAAGACAAAAAATATTTGGACGTGACCAATATGAGAATTCTACTTTGCATATTTCATACAAGGGTTTGTTTTTATTCAATGGTTGAAGGGAGAGAACAATTTCTGTTAATTAGAGAATTAAAATTCAATAAAATTTTTAAAGTAAAAAAGAACCAAGGATTTTCACAGTCTTCAAAAAAGGTTGTTGAGATTTAACTTCATGAGGATCACCAGGTCAGCAAGAGACTTCTAGGTTTGGCCCTGAGACTTGGACAATCCAGAGTTGGTTGGTTTTCCAGAAACAAGCAGATTGGAACCTGGGACAGCTACACAGGCATCCTAGTTTGAGACCTGTACCAAGGTATTGGCACTCACCTCCAGTTTCTTGGGAGTTGTTATAGGTTTCCTAGGACTATTACATATTTCAATATTATCTAAATAAGAATAAACAAACCAAGACATTACTTGATCCACTGGTCTTTGCTTGAGGAATTTTTGTGATCTCAGCTGTGATCCCCAAAGTTCTGAGTTATGTTTCCTGAGTTCCTGAGAGTCCCAACAGCCCTTTGGCTAACTAGCTAGGGAATTCTTGACTTCTAGTACAGTGCTCAATCCCTAACAATACAAAGCAGGTGCTTGATAAGTTTGTTGAAGAGAAAAATAGACCAGATTTGAATGGGTTTCTCAACCAAATGGAGAATGAGCCGTCATTTGACTCTTTAGCATAACCTATTGAAAAAGCGCTATCTGAAAATGACCAAGGAAATTAATTTCAGTTGGATCCACAGTTTAATGAGCCTAAGATATTCAGATGACAGAAAAATTGATTCTTCATTCAACATTGAAATTGTGTTTGATCCTTGAGATGACTTGCTGCTCATTCAACTCAACCAATCAACTCAACAAATATCCAATTTGGACTAGGCATTGGGTAAAATAATGATGTAAGAAAAGACAATGTGGAATAATAGTCCTTTACCTCAGAGAATTTATAATGGTGACATGAGATATAAATAATCATAATACAAAATGGTACATTGAAAGTACATAATGAACAACCAACTGGGACTAGTGTTTGCATGTAGGGAGGTCACAGGGAAGCCTTGTAGGAAAATGAAACATTTTCATTGGGCTCGTTAACAAGAACACAAAGCTAACAGGAAGGTTAGAACTATGTGGAGCAGGGAAAGAGGAGGAAATAAGAATGGACAGAGTAAAATGACAGATTCAGACAAATGAGGAAGGCTCTTGTGAAAATGGGTAAAGGGAAGTGAGCAGAACCAGGAAACAGTTTGCCATAAAATGATAATAATGTAAACAATGGTGAAAGAAGTCAGAAGTGGTCAATGCAGTGACTGAAAAGAGCTTCATAAGACAGGAAGGATGAGGCATGCAAAAGAAGATAGTTTCAGAGAGGGCTAATATGTGGATTTGTTTAATTTGGTTATACTTAGGGGTTATAAGAGGGCTTTGGTTGGGGTAGATGGGCAATGGATCGATCTTTCTAAGCATGGAAGAAAAAAGCATCAGGGAAACATGTAGAAAAACATGAAAATAGAAACTTCAGAAAGGCAGGACAGTTGAATAAAATTTTACACATAAAAATGTTTAAATATGCCATTTTTTTAAAAATCATATAAATCCAGTTTCAGTTAACAGTCTTTTTCTGTGCTTTCTATATTGAAATGTTTGTGTTTCTAAAGTTCAACACATAAAAGAAAAACAAGTTAAAAAAAAGGAAGGTAGGGTAGAGTCAAATCATGAAGGGGCCAATGTGGATTCTGAAAAAAGGATGACAAACACATCAGCCTATAAGAAGGTTTTAGTACTCTGATGAACTGAAAGAGGAAAAAATGGAAGGTCTTTCAATAGTTCGTGTGGGCATTTAGGGTAATAATAACATAAGCCAGGATCTTGACTATAAGAAGGAAGAGGAGATTGACTACACAAGAGACAGAGTAGATAGTACCTGATGACTCGGGATGTGTGAGAGATGACAAAGAGGATGTCAAAGATCATCAAGATTTTAGACCTGCACTGTGAGCAAATGAAAATGTTCATGACAGAAATGGTGAAGCCAGATGAAAAGGGAGTCTGGGGGTCAATGGAAAGCTTGGTTTTGGCCACAAGGGAAACATGTAGGTAGCAATGAATTTGAGCCAGCTGGAAATGCCACCAAGGAGCTTGAGGACCATGGCTGGAGACATAAATCTGGGAGGGATCTACCCAGAAATGACATAGAAGGAACTTCTGGAAGGGTTTTCAGCAGCTAGGAGAAAGAAATGAGGTCTGAGGAAATGACCTTCAGGAAAATACCCCTAAAAGAGAGGAAGGAGTGAGAGAAGTCAGGAGGAGCAATTAAATCAGATAGGATCTATGAAAGCTACATAAATAAGCAGATGTCACCAGCGGCAAATGCTGCAAAGAAGTCCAGTAAACTGAGAAATGAGTAAAGCTCATGGTCATTTAGTAGATCACTAATGAGAGAGAGAGAGAGAGAGAGTGTTGGGAGGAAGGAAGGGAGGTCAGATTGCAAAGTGTTGATATATGGGGAGAGACAACTTTTCATGATCAAAATTCTTGAAAAAGAAGAGAAATGTGTGGTGCTGCTACTGGGCTAAAAAATTTTTTTTTTAATTGGGGAGGTATATTTGCAGAAGGAAGTTAATGGAAGGGAAGGAAATAAAGATACCAGAGGGGAATAAGAAGGTAAAAAGGATTAACATCAGGAAGGAAAAAGACTGGCTCTTCCTCTCAGGAATGGAGAAAAGAAGAGTGAGGTTTCTGAAAAAGGTCTGAAATGTGGACAAGGGGCATCAGGGTGTTCCTATCAGGTGACTTCAGTCTTCTCAGGTTGGAGGCTGAGACTTGAAGAGAGCCTCCAACCTTCTCTCTGATTTTGGTCTAAGATTTAAATCCCCTAAGCTAAACCAAACTAATAGGGGTTGAAATCTTTTTTGAATTACCACCAAGTTAAAACCTGAGAGATAAGTTCAATATTAAAATTGCTGTGATATTTCATATTGCATTTAAAAAAACCAGTGATCATCACTGAAATATGAAATGGAAATAGCTCCAAGCCACATTGAGACTGGGATAGGAAAACTGTGGTAGATAAGGTCTTCCAAGACTCCAGCTGAAGCCTGCTAGCCAAGGAGCAAGACTCAAAAAGGGTCCAGAAGCCATAGATGGAGCCAAAGCCAGTGATCAAGCACAAGGAGCAGAAGGACCAGAGTCAGAATGTGGTATCTCCATAAGAAACAAGCATCCATAATAAAATCGAACAATCCAGGGAACAAACACTAGATGTGATCTGAAGGCAAGCCAAAATGTTCAATTCCAAGATAACAGGAATGGTTTGTGTTCCAATCAAAGTCCATACAATTTGTAGGGCTTAAGCCTTTTTTGCTGGCCCATCCTCTAAATTAGCAGCATCAGGCAAAGTGCTCAGTATCCCTTTATAAGGAAATGACCATCTCTGAAGCATGATACACAATAAACCCCACAAGGAGAAAAGGACATTAATGTTACTCAAGTCCCACTAAAGGTATTTTTATACAAATTTGACATATTCACCTTTTGGAAGCTGTGAGTCCAAAAAACTTCAAATGTAGATCACATCTGAGTCATGCTGCTGAACCTAGATGAAAAACATTTTTCCCTCACTTTAATTAATTCTATAGACTACAAGAAGTTAATAGTTTGATTCACTATGGTCTTCCCAATAACTCCAATGTAATGCATTCACAACAGGATTAAATGGAGACTAATTTATGTGAATTTGGAAATGCAGTCTGGGTCATCTATTACTTTGGGCAGGGAGAGAGGTTTCGAAAGAGGAAAACTGAATTCAGAACTAAATCACAACCGGGGTGACTAGGTGGTGCAGTGGACAGAGCACCGGCCCTGGAGTCAGGAGTACCTGAGTTCAAATCCAGGCTCAGACACTTAATAATGACCTAGCTGTGTGGCCTTGAGCAAGCCACTTAACCCCATTTGCCTTGCAAAAAAAAAAACTAAATCACAGCATATGGTCCTAAGCATGAAGCCTAAAACATTTTTAATGAGAAAATAATCCATTAGAAGCATTAAAACCTTGAACCTGATCACCAATGGAAATGGGCCGATTGAAATGGCCTTTTCTCCATCTGATTAAAAGAGCTAAAGGATGAAGTGGACATTTTGGGAACTAAACTTCATTAAGCATAAAAAAAAAAAAGGTTCATCACTTTGGTAGAAGCAAATTAGTGTATTACCTTTACAATGTTTTTTCGAGTTTCTATTCCCATGTTATTTGAAACTGAAGTGTTTGTTCGGGAACACTTTCCTCCTGTTGTGCTATAGCTGCTGTTGTTGATGGGCCGACTACTCAGAGCATTCAGTGGAAAAGGCGAGAAGGGCCTTTGAAGATTGTCATCCTGTCCATCTCGTGCTTCATACAACTTAATCCATGATGGTGCCTTCAAAAGCAAAGAAGTCCCCAAGTCAAAATGTAATCCTATCATAGCCCTCCCTTGCTGAACTAACAGTGTAACTAGCAACATACACTTAAAAACCTCTTGCCAAGGGACAGCTCTCTGTCTCAGGGTAAATAGGATTGATTTATGAAGAAGGGTGATTTGTCCAATCAAGAAGATGATGGAAATTCTATGAGAAAATATGACAAGGGATCATGAAATGAAAGAAACCAGAATAACCTTAGACCACTATGTCATAAAACCAACCTCCCCCCAAGAACAAAATGTGGCAAACACCAAACATCACCATTAAAAAAAAAATTAAATTGAATGTTTTTCAAGAAGGAAATAGCTGGTAATAGAAGAGGCATGTTTCAAAATCATCTGTGCAGTCAAATCACTGACAGGTTGGAATAAAGATCATCAGAAATTATAGAGAAATGGGGCAGCTAGGAGGTGTAGTGGATAAAGCACCAGCCTTGGAGTCAGGAGTACCTGGGTTCAAATCCAGCCTCAGACACTTACTAATTACCTAGCTGTGTGGCCTTGGGCAAGCCACTTAACCCCATTTGCCTTGCAAAAACCTAAAAAAAAAATTATAGAGAAAGAAGATACTGTGTGCCATTCCAGAAACACCAATCTGACTTATTTAAACAAACTGTGGACTTCAAAAAAATAAAGGAAAACTAGAACAAAAAAAAAACTGGTTGTTGATTCTGACCATCTGCATTTTTTAAACCAGTTTAACTGATCTAAAAGTGACCAAACAACAAAGGCAGAAGAGACACAGAAACATCTCAGCCTGTCTGTCAATCAGGAATCAATGGCCAGTTATTGAAGGTCTAGGTCTTAGGTCTGTGGGGGGGGGGGGGGGTAAAAGGACAAGAATAAAACCATTCTGGCCTTCAAGGAGTTAACATTCCATAGGAGAGGAACCTTAAACTCCTTGCCAAGTCATAGGAACCAAAGATTTTGCCAGCTCATTTGAAAAATAGTAATGAGGCCAGCAGGTGTCAAAGCCCTTGGAATCTTTCCATGTTGAGGCTGAGGTTGGCAGATCCCTGGAGCTCAGGAGTTGTGAGCTGCAGGGGGTTAGGCCAGCTGAAGTCCCCACCAAGTTTGGTGCCAGTGGAATAAGTCCCCTAGAGTGGGGGGGGGGGGGCAACCTAGCTTTCTAAAAAAAGGGTGAAAGAGCCCAGGTCAAAAGTGGAACGGGCTAAAGCTCCCCCAAAATCAGGGGAATTGACTCCCTGAGTAGTCAGAGTACTTCCAGCCTGGGTGAGCTAGGGAAATCTAAGTAATAAATAAATAAATTGCTGAGGAAGATGGTAGAAGATCATAAATAGCCAAGTTACAAAGCAGCAAAAAGCCACTGGGAAAAAAATCTTTAAAGAACTAGACTTGGAACCAGTTGAACCACATTATAGCAGTGTATTCATTATTGATCAACAAACAGGTGAGAGACAGAAGAGATCTGATGGCATTTTTATTGATCTATTCTCATCAATATGCTGGTGGTTAAGTGCAATTATCAGAGCCTATGGGGAAGGCTCCTACTGGGGAAAGAGGGCATGCTCAGCATCCTCTTTTAACTGGTGATCATAATGACTTGCATTGATATGGTGCTCAGGGATTGCAGTGCGTTTTACATGCTCTAGCTCTCATATGATCATCCCAACTACCCCATGAGGTAGATGCTCTTTACATCTAAATTTCACTGAGGAGGAAGTGGAGGTCCACATGTGTTGGATAAGGGTTCTCTAGATGGGTGACAACCTCCACCTTCCTGACTCTCCGTCCCCTACCCCAGTTACCCACAGGGGTAGCCTTGCGTTAACCACAGTTTCTAATCCTGATCAGGAAAGAAAAAAGACTGAGTTATCTCTAAATTAAACAAAGAGGGCCTTACACTTCAAGCCCAAGCTTTAGTAACCAGCACAAAGGAGGTATAAAGGAAACTCTGCCTTGGAGGCAGCATCCCAGGAAATAGTCCCAGCTCAACATGAACAAGCGGAAATGCAAGAACTCCATTGAGGCTGTCGTCCTTCATAATTGAAGAAGACCATTGGCATCCAGTGAATGAATCGTGAATGCACACTCTGCAGTCCCAACCCCTCTTCCAGGCCCGTCAACCCAGTGGCCTGGCAGTATAAGAAGCTAGAATTCAGGTGTTGGTCTGGATAAGGAACCAGAAAAATCACTCCACCAAGAACAGTACTGCATCACCACCCACAGAATGGAGAAAGTCATCAATCTGTCACTCCTTTCCACGTCCAGGCAGGGCAAGGCTTCCCATGTTGAGCCAAATTAAGCTATAGAAGGAGAAAGAGCAGAGACTGTCCTCCAGAAATGAATATCAGAGCCAGAGAGGCACACAGTCTACCCTGTCCACCCTGGGTACTTTGGTCAGGAGGGCCCTCACCATGGGAAAGGCTTTTGTGAAGCATAAACAAGTGGGAAAAGAAAAAGGAGTCTGACCTAGAGTGAGAAAGACCTGATTTGAATTCCTGCCTCAGCAGGCAGACTTCAGAAAAGCCTATGAAGACTTTCAAGAATTGATGCTAAGTGAAGTGAAGAGAACCAGAACATTGTACACATTAAGAGGAATATTGTGAAAAGACCAACTATGGACTTAGCTTCTCTCAGCAGTTCAGTCATCAAGGATAATTCTAAAAGACCTGTGATAGAAAATGTCATCCATATCCAGAAGACAAGTGTAGCGTCTGAATGCAGAGCAAAGCATACTATGTTCACTTTTTAAACTTTATATTTTTTTCTTATATTTTTCCCCTTTAGCTCTGATTCTTCTTTCACAAGACCAATACAGAAATGTGTTAAGCGTGACTGTGTATGTGCAACCTATGTCAGATAATTTGCTGCCATGGGGAGGGAGGAAGAATAGAACTCAAAAGCTTACAAAAAGAAGAATATTGAAAACGACCTTTGCACGTAATTGAGAAAAATAAAAATAATATTTAAAAAAAATCTTGCCTCAGACCTTTACTACCTCTGTGACCCTGGGCAAGTCACTTTCAACTGGTACTGCCTCAGTTTCCTAAACTGTAAAATGGAATTAATATTAATAATTATTAATATTAGTAGCTACCTACCAGAATTATTGAAAGGATCAAATAAGATAATATATGTGAAGATTTGCAAACCTTAAAATGCTATATGTGTTAGCTTTATCATCCCCCACTCATCTTCCCTCCTTCCAATCTTCCTAGAATGTTCTGCCTGGATCTCTCCTTTGCCTCTAATACACTATACCCTGAAGCATCTTCATTAGTATACAGGTCATACTTTGTTGCCTCAAGAGAATATAAGCTCCTTGAGGTCAGGGCAGTGTCAGCCCACTACCTTGAACAAAGTGAGTGGATAATAAATAAATGGTGAAGCTATTCCCATGATCAGACTTCCTAATCCCATCTCCTCCGGATGTCAGACAAACTATAGAACACACGAAGGAAGCAGAGGCTGGGAGCTTTGCTCCTGGAGCTGCTGCTAACTGGGAGCAGCTGCTTTGTGTGTGTATTCTCTAGGTCATTTTTCCTTCTGATTTTAAAAAAGGTTTGTGACAAAAATCAGAAAGCCAGGCAATAAGTGAAGATTGGTTCTTTTCATCCATCATCCAGGAATGAGGTTTCCCTGTGTACATTCTGGGGAATACTGAAAGTTTTAAAATATTCCCCATGTCTTTGTAGCCCTGGTTTCATGTCCTATCTCTGACATATACAGGCTATGTGTCCCTGGAAAAGAACCATAATCTCCTAATAACCCAAGGAACTCTCTAAATTATGGAATTCACTAATCTTCCTAGGAAAGGAAAGGTCTTTAAATAGATTAAATCACAAATAAGAACCAAAGAAGCTACTTTTTTTTTTAGTTTTTCAAGGCAATGGGGTTTAAGTGGCTTGCCCAAGGACACACAGCTGGATAATTATTAAGTGTCTGAAGCCACATCTGAACTCGGATCCTCCTGACTCCAGGACTGGTACTCTATCCACTGCGCCACCTAGCCGCCCCTCAAAGAAGCTACTTTAGAACAGGCTTCAGGGAAACCAAGAGAAAGGAAGGCAGAAAAGAAAAGGTCAGAAATAAAATGAGAATTTGGATCAATGTACAACATGGAAACAATGTAAAGACTGACAATTTGTCAATTGCTTTCTGTGAGGGGGTGGGGGGAGGGAAGTAAGATTGGAGGGAAAATTGTAAAACTCAAAATAAATAAAATCTTTAATTATAAAAAGAAATAAAAGGAGAAAAGATGTGAGACTGGGTTTAGGCAGCAAAGCCATATGTTAATCACTTTTTATGGAATACATTACTGGTTTACTTCTTTTTACATACCTTTCTTAAGGTAAGGTCTAATGAGTCAAAGACTTCATTCCAGTGAGAGATTGGTCCCTTTTGTTTTTCCTCAAGTTTCAGAGCATGTATTTCAGACTTAAGTTCTTTTAATCGATCTTCAAAATTTTTACTCTTCTCCAAATAGTCTAACCTAAAAAACAGAGATAGAGCAGATGATCCAGAAGTCACACTCACTGACCACCACAAGGTCTATTATCAGGTCATTACTGAGCAACTAAACAGATAAATGAGACCTAACTGACATTTTTAATATTGTTTCAAAAGTGACATTACAATTTTGGCTTATGCTAATATGTAAATAATGATTTCTGGCTACAGCATTTGGATTCAGAATGAGTCACACCCAAGTATAGATTTGCTTTTATTTGTGTTAATGGGTTTTTTGGGTGAGTGTTATAAACAAAACCTCCTTCCTTCCTCTGCCAAACTCCTTGAGTCCTCATCTCCTATTCCTCATCTCCTCTCTTTTCCTAAACTCCAGTTCTCAGGTTTCTACTCTCATCACTAAACTGAAACTGCCCTCTCCTAAACTATATGGGGTCTCCGATAAGTTGCCATATATCAGGACCCTTTCTCAATCCTCAAACTCCCCATCTACAACATTGGACCCTACCGATTGCCCTCGCTCCCAGTATTCTCCTCCTCTAGGTCTTGTCAGAACATTAATGTCTCCTCATTCTCCTCTCCAAGTTCTCCCATCTGTTGTTCTCATTCTCCTTTGAGTATACCCAAAAGGTTGTCCTGAGGTCTTTTTCTTTTTTCTCTGCACTCATGTGGTAAGAACATCAGCCTCAATTATCTGCTCTATGGAGATGACTCCCATTTTCTCTGGCTGTCCCTCATTCTAGGAACACTCTCCCTCCTCTCTGGCCTCTCTGGTTTCTGACGCATCTCAACTAAAAGCCTACCTTCTGCTAGGGGGCCTTTCCCAGTCCCTTCCAGTGCTGCCTTTTTTTCATTATTTCCTACTTATCCTGTATAGATCTTTTATTTTTGCATGTTGTCTCCCTGCCTTAGACTGTAAGCTCCCATATATGTATGAAATGCCTTCTGAGTTTCAGTCCCTCAACCCAAACTGCCTACTGGACATTTTTAATTGGTTGTCCTATAGGCATCTAAAACTCAATGTGTCCAAAACAGACCTCATGACTTTTCCCCTGAGGCAGGAGCAATATCTACCTGGGAGACTACATTAATACTTATTTCAAATTCCCAGTGGCCCAAGAGCAGCTTTCCATCACTGCCAATGCAAACTCAGGGGCTCTGGCCTAGTTGGTATCTTTGTTTAGGGCCCTTACCATACCACCAGTCCCAGCTCACTGTGAAATTGGTCTATGAATGTCTCATTTCATTCCAATTCAAATCTGGAAGCACTAGATCAGACCCAGCCTACAGCAACCCTCTCCCAAAACCCACTACTTTTCCAACCACCCCTATTTCTGCTGAGGGAACTACCACCCTTGTAGCCTCCCCAGGCTTTTGGAATCTTCACTCCCACTCAGCCCACATTCATCTGTTACAAAGTCTGGCCTCTCTAGTTCCTCAAAATCTCACACCTTCTCTCTTTCTCTCCACTCATTCATTCACCGCTCACACTTAGCCTAGACCATCCCTTGGACATCTCCTTGGTTTCCCTGCCTCACGTCTCTCCCGACTGAAATTTATCCAGCACAAGTCAACAAAGGGAATTCTAAAGCAGGGATGGGGATTTTCTGCCAAGGGTCATTTGAATATTTATGACATCATTTGCAGGTTATACAAAATTATCAACTTCAAAATTAGCCCAGTCAAACATATAATTAATTCACCCCTAAAAAGCCCTAGATTCAAGTCCCGCCTGCAGTTGCCATGACAGTACCAGACTAAATGACTTCACTGGCCTTGGACAGTTGGACATTTCCTGCCCTTGTTCTAAAGCATGAGTTTGATCATGACACCTTCTCTAGTGGGTTCCCATTGCCTCCTGAATCACATATAAATTCCTCTGATTGACATTTAAATATCTTCATTGCCTGTCCTGTGGATTTCTTCATTAATCACTTTTCTTGCCGGCCGAAATCCAGCCACTCTAGCAGATCTGCTGTTCTGCCCCCTGCACTTTTACCAGCTACCTCAGTACCTTTGCCTGAGCTGTCCAGGATGCCTGAGATACTCTCCCTCTTTACCACTACCTCTTGGTATCCCCATTTCCCTTCAAGATGCAATTCAGGGGTCATCTGTCCATGAAGTCTTTCCATATTCCCCCCTCCCAGTGACCACAAAATACTATGTCCCAAAATTACTAAGTATCAGTATGACATAGTGGACAGAGTCTCCAACACTTACTAGCTATGTAATCCTGGACAAATTACTTAACTTCAACCTCAATTCTTCATCTGTAAAATGCAAGGGGTGGAATGGAGCTCCCTTTGAGCTCTGAATCTATGCTCCTTTTAGATACTTCTATGTGTCCGTGTCTTTTCCATTAGAATAGAAACCTCTGGAAGACAGTGACTCTCTTCCTTCTTGTCTCTGTATCTCCAGCACACAACCCAAAGCCCAGCACACAGTAGACATATAATAAATGTTTGGTGACTGACTGACCAAGGTTATCATCAATGATAACCTTCCAATGTGAATTCTGCATTCTCCTAGTGAGTTTATAAACCTTTATTCCACTCAACTGAAGAAGCTATTCTCAACTATGTCAGAAGAAGCAAGGAAAGAAGTCCCTCACAGCAGGGACACTGGTCACAAAGCTTTGGAGGCCTACATTTCCTAGAATAATTCCTACTCACTCCTTGGTCAACACCTAGACTGCTCACCAGGGCAGAAGGGAGTGCAGGGGATAGAGTCCCAGACCTGAAGTCAGGAAGACCTGAGTTCAAATCTGAACTCAGACTCTTACTGGTTGTATGAACCTGGGCAAGTCACTAAATCCTGTTTACCTCAGTTTTCTCATCTGTAAAATGATCTGAGAAGGCAGTGACAAACTACTCCAGTATCTCCATCAATGAAACCACAATGGGGTCACAGACAGTCTCAGACAACTGAAATAACTGAATAACACCAAGATTTATCAGGATTTGTGAGCTTCCTATGGAAGGGTCAGGATCCCATTGGTCTGTGGAAAACTCTCATTTTTTGATGTGATCAGACACTTCTAAAACAAAGCCAAGCAGGTATCACAGTTCAAGCACTAGAATTTTGTTATTCAAATATATATGCCAACTGACAATGACATCAGAATCCTTCATGCTAAAGAATGAAGGTTAAATGTCAGAGCCTCATTTTACAAGAACAATGGTTTCCTGGCCTCCAATCTCTCCACTCTATTTCCTTATACAAACCCAAAGGAAAAACCTGAAAAAGCAGACTATCCAATCATAGAATCAAGACATACAAAACTAGAGATTGAATACAGGGACCCACAGGGAGGCCTTGGGGATTGAGAATCCATTCTACCAAAATCTACAAAGCTCCTTGAAATTTCAGGTAGCATCTCATTTGACACAAACATGTGTGTTATATCATACATGTATGCTCATGTGCACACATGTCACATACACAGATGCACTTGCTAAAGCTGATATGTAGAGGCAGCACCTACCTCTCCCTTTCTATCTCTAAGGACAGTCTCTTCAGGTCGACATCCTTTAAATCAAATCTTGAATATACTTTTTCAACTTCAAGGTCTCCACCCTCAGCAGGGGAAGGGTACAGATACCTATTTGTGTGCTAGAAAAGAAGAAAAAGGGTTTGACTTTTTAGCCATCAGAGGAGTTTTATGTACTTAGAGCCTTGGGACTGAATACATCAACTGCTCTAGAACCATCATTTCACTGTTTTAAAAGAGCTTAAATAGGGCATAGAGAAGTTTAATGATTTTCTAAGACCCTAGTAAGAATCATTGGCAGAACTAGGAACATTAACTATCTAGAGTCTCAAACTGGTGAGAATAAAGTGTTGTTTTAAGGTTTGGCACCAGAATGAGTTCTTTAAAGACAAAACCTGCATCTTTTATTTTGTCCAGAGTGTTTGGTTTGATGTGCACAGAGGAGTGTCTTGAATGCTAAGTGAATGAAATGACACACCACAAAGGTCATCCAACAACTACTCTTTCTAAGGACCAGGCAGATTTGTGAAATGATTTTTTGATGGTTTCCCCAGCCCCTCTTACTTTCAGCATTTTCCTTCTTTTAATTATTTTCTAGTATCCTGTATAGAACTTGTTTTTTGATTTATTGGCATGCCCCCCCCCATTAAACCGTAAGCTCCCTAAGGGCAGGGACTATCTTTTACATCTTTTTATATTCCAGTACTTTGTCTGGAACATAGTGGACAATTAATAAATATTTACTGATAGACTGATGTTCTTTCTCTCTCAAATGTATGGTGTGGCACTCCCAGTTGCTGTGCCTCTCATAAGGAGCTGTTGCCCACCATCTCAGTAAAATGTTAAAGACTTGACCTACAGGCTGAGAGACTCTGGTGATGTCCAGGAGCTGCTGCTTTGCTCGACGCTCAGCTTCTCTGGCCTCGCTCAGGTCTTGTTTCAGGTATTCTGTTTCCTTGGTTCTGTTAAGGCAAAATATCCCCCAGATGAACCATTCAGTCTTTCCACTTAAGAGCTATGGGAAAAAAAAAAAACAGGCTTTCACTCCATAGAGGATGCAGATCAGCCCAGCAGGAAGCCCAGGAATATTCAGGAGGCACCTCACTGACCCATCCATCCAGTGCATCTGGGACTTCCCCAGGTCTATCTCTCTCCTCTTCATTTGGCTCTGCAGGCTTGTTAATGACCTTTCTGAAAATGCCAACATTTTGATGAACTCATCATCTTTAAAATTCGATAAAAAACATATTAAAACACTAAATTATATCAATATTTATAATGAAAATATACTAGCCATGTCAGTAATAGAAATCATAGAACTTTGGAGCAACAAGAAACTTCAAAGATCTTAAAGACACTTGATATATTAAGAAACAGAAGTCCTGGGGTGTGAAAAAGTTAGCCAAGGTCACCTAGGTGTAAGTAGAAAAGTCAACATTTGAACCCAGATCTTCCAACTACAGACCCATGACTCTATCCACAATGCCTTACTGACTTAGTAACCACAAAGCCTGACCAGTAAGACTGTGACCAAGAACATGACATTCATCTTTAGAAACACAAAAAGCTCCCTTCTATTTGTTCCACCAAAAGTTGGACCCAGAATGCCAACCAGTCCTGCCATACTGCCACTGGTCACAAGGGGGACTGCTCTCCCTATTCCTGAACACCTAAGAGACCAGTAACATTAATGCCACGGAGTACCACAGCAACGTTATAAGTTTATAAACTTTATAAGTTTACAAACCACTCTTCTGAGCCAGTCAAGAACTCACTCCACTTAGATTAAAAGGCTGCTCAGGACCCAATCAAAGTCAATACACTGGGTGGGAAAAGTCCTGATGTGGAAGGCTGGATGAAGTGAGGCCCAGGAAGGTCAGAGGAAGTCATCCACAAAGTCCTTTGGAATTGGCTGAAGTGCTCCTTGGTCACATCTCTGATCCCTCTAGCGATCTAATGAAAAACCCAAAATTCAGGAGGCAGAGTAGATCATGGCAAAGAGTGGCCAGTCAAGCCCCTGAGAAGAAATCACTGAGGGGGCAAAGAAGAGCCTCTGTCTCACCACCTGGATCAGAGAAGATGCTGCAGAGTCTGGAAGACTTGAACAGCCCGCTGTCATCCCAGGACAGTCTCCCCGGGACAGCAAGCAGTAGTTTATGGCAGAACACACTGGATCAAAGTAACATGATACTTCAAGAGCCCCAACCCTCAGGCCTAGCAGAAAATTATGCTGTAAGAGACAGCTAGGTGGCACAGTGGATAGAGCCCTGGCCCTGGAGTCAGGAGCACCTGAGTTCAAATTTGACCTCAGACACTTAATAATTGCCTAGCTGTGTGACCTTAGGCAAGTCACTTAACCCCATTGCCTTACCAAAAAAAAGAAAACTATACTGTACATAAGGGGATCATCATGAGGTCCCCAGGACTGGAAAAGAAAGGCCTTCTAGAAAAAGGACTTCTGGATGGCTAGGTGGCGCAGTGGATGGAGCACCAGCCCTGGAGTCAGGAGTACCTGAGTTCAAATACAGCCTCAGACACTTAATAATGACCTAGCTGTGCGGCCTTGGGCAAGCCACTTAACCCCATTGCCTTGCAAAAACCTAAAAAAAAAAAAAAAAAAAAAAAAAAAAAAAAAAAAAAAAAAAAGGACTTCTAGGAAGTATGATTTTAACCACTTAGTCACATGTGTTCTAAGATGAGGTCTACTTTCACTTGGACTCCACCTGGTCTCCATGGGAGACCATGCCCCTTGTTTGGGGAAATATTTTGTATAAACTCTTCTTCCTATTTTATTTTACTAAATACTCAGTTCTAAAAGATAATTAAGTCTGTCTGGCTAGTTTATATCCATGGATAACATGGTGGTAGTACACCAATGGGGGCTCAAAAGCTATAGTACTGGGGCAGCTAGATGGCACAGTAGATAGAGCACCAGCCTTGGAGTCAGGAGTTCAAATCCAGCCTCAGATACTTAATAATGACCTAACTGTGTGACCTTGGACAAGTCACTTAACTCCATTGCCTTGCAAAAACAAACAAAAAGCTAAGATACTAGAAAACCACTCCTACCATTCCCACCCTGTCCAAGCTCTCAGGATGACCTCTAGAACCCTCAGAAGTGACCACGCTCCAGCATCCCAACCTTCTGGAGCTTGTGGGAACTGGGAGGATATTTTAAAAAACTTTTTGCAAATATTAATTTGGTCAAATTTTCTAAGACCAAGATGAGTTGAAACAGGCACTTTCTGACAAATGTAGTGTATATGAGCCAGCCAAAAGTCTTATAGAAGGAGGGTCTTGTGTTTCTGTACCTACCTCCTGCTGCTCCTTGTGTGGTAGAAGGGAAAGGATTCTAGATGGGTAGTTAAAGCAAACAGAGACCAAATCTTGCCTCTGATACTTGTATCTTTGAACATTTCTGGACCCAGTGTCTTCATCACCAAATGGAATTAGTGATCCCTCTTCCCCAGTGCCCTTGTGATGATAAAATAAGAGCACATGTAGAATGTACTTTCAAACTTTCATACACTATAAAAAAATGCAATGCGATGTCTGTGATGTCAGGCCCAGGGCCGGAGGCTGCCACCACCTCTGCCAAAAATCAAACTCCACCAGGGCCAGTGGAACACTTTTCCCTAAATGAAATGCAGAGACCAAGAACATCCCGCATGGCCCATCTCCCTCACCTTAGATCTGATTCCTTGACCAGCTTGGCAGCAATCCTTTCTGCTTCCCTCACTTTCTGCTCCATCAGACGTTTTTCTTCCTTGGTTTTCAGGGCCGCCATCTCCAGCCTCTGGCGTTCTTGCTCAGCCTCGGCGGCATTCTGGGCCAGCAGCTTGGCCTCCTCCTCAGCAATCTGCGCCTTCTCCGCCAGCAGCTCGGCTGTTTCCTTGGAGTGGAGCTGGGGAAGCATTGCCCTGGCATTAGCTCCTGGAAGAGCCTGGGTCAAAGTAAAGCACACAGGTAATGGGAAGGCTCAACCAGGGATGCTTCTCAGTCAAGGCCCATCTCTGTTGGATTTCCTATAAAAATTAAGGGAAAGAATGGCCTGACAACTTGTGTGCTTCCTGGGAATACTCACTAAGGCCTCATTGGCTTGGCGGGCCTCGGCCTCCAGCTGAAATAACCGCCTTTCCAGTTCATCTTTGGCTCTCTCGGCCTCTTCTCTGAGCTGCTTCTCCCTGGATAGCCTCTGATGCTCCATCTGGAAAAGAAATGAAGGAGACATGCCTCTACCCCACCACACCTCTATTCCTGGAATTGAACTAGATTGAAAAAGAAATTGAATTAGGGTTCACCTTGAGGGGGGAAAAAAGCAATTCTGTTTGGGCTTGGTGGATTTTGTAGGCTAAGTCATTTTGCAGCTATCAGCCATGACTATATATGTGTATGTGCCTATGATTACAAAGTTGATGCTTAGATTTTTGAACAGTGGTGAAATCGGGAGACAGGATGGGAAAAGAACACACTTCCCACAGGGGGAGTATTTGAGAAACTGCTCTCACAGGCATCCTGGCTCATGCTCCACCAGCCCATCAGTCACACTGTCCCCCCAACATTCTCAGATCATTTCTTTTGGCCAGAAGCCACTGCAAGACTTATTGAGCAATGACAGGTGAGAGGGTGAATGTCAGATGGGTCTCTGAGGATGAAAAGAGTTAACACTTCAGGAATAATCTCCTGAAAAGACTCATCCTAGCTCCTCAAGGCAACCTCTCTAGGAGCAGCCCCTGGTGGAGGGGAAACCCACCCTAGTACCATGAAAAATGCCACCCACTTTCTTGCGAGCTTTCTCTTCTTTGGCTTGAGCTTTCATCTGCTGAATCTCAATGGAATCCACCCTTCTTCTCTTCATGAACAGGTCATGATTTCCAATGCACAACTGTAGGATCTATCAAAACAAGAGTTTCCACTATTCATAGGTTGACCAGTATTCTTCCTCCACTTGGCCTATCCAGCAGTAGCCCAGTTGGCCCCCCCATACCTCTTCACCTCATCCTGCACACAATTGCCATGCCATGCTGGTGGTCATTCTTGGGCCTCCCCTTCAGGCACTCTCAAAACCAGTAACACTGATCTACTGGCCATGCCCCACTCCAATTTCATCTCCTATTTCCATGGCTTTGCCTAGGTTGTATCCCATACCTGGATATATTCCCTTCTTCTGTCTTGTAGCAGAGGAAGACTCAAGGAAACTAAGACCATAAATCTCAGAGACCACTTAGTCTGAAACTGGCTTCAATCAAGGCTCACCTCAGGGGCCAGCTCCTGAACTGATTCTACCTCCTGCCTTCCCACCCCCACCCCAGAAAATGAGTTTCTATTTTATCTTTTCTTCTCATTATTCACAGTATTTTCCCCTAATAGACTGTTAGCTTATTGAAGGCAGGAATTCTTTCACTTTTGTCCTGGCCCAGAGCAGGCACTTTAAAACTCTCTGAAAGAATGTCCTAAAATCTATAAGAAAAAACTGGCCATTTACCATTATCCCATAATCCAGTACATGACAACACCCCTTGGGTCCACAGGCTGCTCCTCTGTAGGCAATGGGCAGATGACCAGCTGTGCTCTCCCTCTCACATTTATTCCTCCATTCATTCCCTTCCTCTCTTCACCTCTTCACCCTCACTCTCCCACAAAAGAACTCCATCATGATTGAACACTTCACAAACTGTGGCAGAGCCCTAGGCACAACCATCCCAAGCTTTTCTAGGTCCTTATAGATATAATTACTTTTCTTTTTTTTTTTTTTTTTGAAACTAGATCTCCCCATCTGACCTGGACTGAAAGGTCAAGTTGTTCCCATTATTGATTAACATGAACACTTCATCCTGCCCAGTTCTGGTTCATCCCTTCTCAGGCAGGTGGGCAGCCTGGTAGCCCCCTTCTCCAGGAGATTCCCCTTTCCTGTCACCATACATGGTGGTACCCTCACTCATTTTGAGCCCTGCTGTAGCTTAGAACTCCTAAGCTCAACCACCTACCATCCTCAGCCTCTCTGGTAGCACAAAGTCTGGCATTCAGGACATAATATCTTATCAACACTGTGCAAATGTGAATGCTACTGAAATGATTTTGCAGTTTGGAATGAGCTGATTTAAACATCATGCCCCACTATGCTATTGCTTCTGAGAGTCTACAGTGCTTTCTAAACTCCATGTCCCCCAATCTCTCTAAGTAAATAATTACGATTTCATAGACAGGGAAATCATGGTTAAATCAGTTAAAAAAGAGAGAATTCCATTTCCAGCCTAGAATTCAGACAGAAGGGTTTGGATGCTGGGCTTAATTGACTTGTTCTGTTGACTCTTAGGGCTCTCTAAATAAGCCATTATGAAACAGTGATGTTGTTTCTTTGCCTGGGTTTATACTAACTTCAATGTCTTTTTCTTCCCTTTCTGCTACAAGAGACTGTTCCTTTAACTACATCATCCCTACCAAATTGTTTGGGGGTTTAAATAGGGTAAATGATGAAATATTTTAATAGGGTAACTACTTACCAACTTATTCACCTTCAGCTGTGAGGAAAAGAACTTGAAAACTTCTGCCTTTTTGTCAAGAGGCTTAATCGTTAACTAGTGGAGAGAGAGAAAGGTGGTCATTAAGAAGCTGAAAAGGTCTTCAGAAGACTTGGGGCTCTCTGTGGAACAACTTCAGACCATAAAAAGAGGGGTAGTGGAGGTTCGTGGCTCAAGGACAAGAGTATTCCCAGGCATGTCTACCCCAGGTGGTGCCCTTCCATGGCAGCTACCAAGAATCTAGCCTTGGCAGGCCTTGCATCAGGAGCCAGAGAGTGCTAACATGACCAGTAGTCCATTGCTGGAGCAGCACTCATCTCCCACCTGTTCGTCTGGGTTGCTTTTAGTCATACAAACAACCCAGTAAGAGTATAGCTACAGGGGCAGCTAGGTGGCACAGTGGATAGAGCACTGATCCTGGAGTCAGGAGGACCTGAGTTCAAATTCGACCTCAGACATTTAATAATTACCTAGCTGTGTGACCTTGGACAAATCACTTAAGCCCTTGGGGGGAAAAAAAAGAGTGTAGCTACAAGAAGAGGAGTGGGACCTAAGCAGAAGATGCAGAAAAGGTTAATACATTTTCTGCTCCAACATGTTCAATTCACTTATTCCCCAAATATTTCAGGGGCAGAACTACAGTGTGTGTGAGGCTGGAAAACTGCAGTTTCATATTTGGTTTTCCACACTTCATTTAGTTAGATTGAGAATTCAGATTAATGCAGAGCTATTGGGGAGATCCAGAGACAGCAAGCTGACCTGAGGGCCCCTCTTTTAAGGGAGTTTCCTCGGAGTTAGAGGGATCTATACAATAGTGTCCTGGCAAATGTTTAATAACCAGCTTGGGGGTGGGGGAGGGTGTGCATGGGACACATTTTCTCCCTCACTTCCTCAAGTCCAGACAATCGACAAAACAATCAACCAAGCCCTGATTTATTCTGTCTGAAAATTTAACCCCTGGCTCTCCTGAGCCCGTTGCAGCAGGCTCTAGTCCATCCTTGGATCTATGGAACCCAGATCCCACCTCTGACCAGGTTTTCCCTTGGGCCATTTCCCTCCTGTCACCCTTTCCTGCCAGGCAATATTTAAGTTTAAAGAATATGTTCTCCACTTCCTTTGTTCGCTGCAATCAGCACCTCTGGCTCCCATCCCCTTGTTATGACTCATGAAGCCAAGTGGGTCTTTGTAAATCTGCCTCCTGTTACCAAATCTCCATTCAAGCCTTCTGTTGGGAAACATGTAATAGAAGGGGATGCAACTTGCCCCAGCTGGCAACCAGGCAGAGTCTGATCATCGGTCTTCTCTCAGTGACAGTGCAGCAGAGGCTGAGGGTCTTCTGGAAGCCCCATGTCTGTCTATTTATTTTCCCTCATTTTTTTTTACATGCCCCTAATAAGAATGACTAACCTTCTCTCCGTCCAGGACCCAAACAGGCTACACTTTAAAAAGTTCGAACCAACCACACTCTCACAAAGCATGAAAGATTCAGCCATACCCACCTACCTCCTTCTCACTGTAGGAAATGTTTCTGATGGCACTCCATTCAAAAGATTTGTTTGGAGAGAACCGGTTATTGATACTATAGACATGGATCCCTTTAGCATCCACACCAAGCAGGAGATCTGTCAGGTTTTTATTTTGCTGCAAAAGAACCAATTACAGAGGGAAAGGGTTAAAAAGACAATCTGCTAAAGCAAAGAGAGTAAGCATTAGAATGACTTCTAATTATCTCCAGTTTATCCAGTCTCCATCTTATCTATACACGGTTGTTTGCATGTTACCTTCCTCATCAGAATGTAAGCTCTCTGATAGTACCCCACACCTCTGAGACTGGCTAATGTCAGAGAAAAGGAAAACAACAAATGTTAGAGAGGATGTGGAAAAATAGGAACACTAATGCAAAGCTGGTGGATCTGTGAACTGGTCTAACCACTCTGGAGAACAAATTGGAATTTTTATAGCCAGAAGATTATAAAATGGTGCCTACCCTTTGACCCAGCAATACCACTATTTATTAGGGCTGTACCCCAAAGAGAAAAAATGGAAAAGGACCTATTTGTGTAAAAATATTTGTAGCAGATTTTTTTGTGGTTAAAAAAAAGAATTTGAAATTGAAGAGATGAATCAGAGAATAGCTGAACAAGTTGTGCTATAAAATTCTAATGGAATACTATTATGCTATAAGAAATGATGAACAAGATAGTTTTAGAAAAACCTGTGAAGGCTTATATGAACTACTGTAAAAGTGAAGTGAGGCTTAGCTACTCTGATCAAAACAAGACCCCAAGGCAATTCCAAAAGATTCATGAGGAAAAATGTTATCTACCTCCAGAGGGACAAGTGATGAACTGAGTGCAGATTGAAACATATTTTTCTTTGTTTAGTTTTCTTTCTTTTTTTTTACCATCTCAGTTAATGTAGAAATGTTTTGCATGACTTCATATGTATGTCTGATATCATTATCTCTTACTTTCTTAATGGGTGTAGGAAGAAGTAGAAGGGAAAGAATTTGGAATTGAAAATAAATATTTAAAAATTTTTTCTTTTTTTTTTATAGGCAATAGGCATAAAAGGAAATACTTTATTGGTTATATCGATCTGTCAAGAAACAGTTAAGTACCTGTTGGGCTTTTCCTCTCAACTCAGGCTTATGTAAAATCTGCATATAACCTCTCACTGGGGGGCAGGGGTGTATGTATATATGCATGCTTGATGTTTTTTTTTTAATTTATTTTTTTATTCTCATTTTGTACAAATGGTTTTTTACATTAATAAAATATTCTTGTTTACAAGTAAACAAAATACCCCTCCTCCCCCATGAATATAGATAGACTTGCTTGGGTGAAAAAAGTAAAAGGGAGAGAAAAAAATTAAAATAAAAAAAATAATAGTAATAATTGTAGGTATGGCCAGGTGGCGCAATGGACGAAGCACCAGCCCTGGAGCCACGAGCACCCGAGTCCATATCCAGCCTCGTAAACCCAACAATCACCCAGCCATGTGACATGCAAGCCACCCGATCCCCACTGCCCTGCAAAAACCAAAAAAAAGAAAGAAAAAAAAGACCCAAAATAAAGTAAAATAGTAATAATAGTAGGGGTGGCTGGGTGGCAGACAGAGCATTGGCCCTTGAGCCAGGAGCACCTGGGTCCAAATCCAGCCCCAGACACCCAAAGATCACCCCACTATGTGACCCCAGGCAGGCCATCCAGCCCCACTTGCCCTGCACCCTCCCCCAAATAATAATAATAACAAAAAATGTGCTTGAGTCTTTGTTCCAACACCAACAACTCTGCTATGGGTGGATCTCATTCTTTATGATAAGTCCATCACAAAAGTTATTTCCATATTTTTCCACCCTTGCCATTGCTCCCTCCTTTCTTATTTCTCCACTACCATGTACTATATTTTTTCTCTCCTTTCACTCTGACTTTTTTCTCTCCTTTCACTCTGACTTAAATTTTTTTTAAAAGAATGTAAGCTCCTTGAGGGAGGTTTTTGCCTTTCTTCAAACCTCCAGGCTTTAACATGATGCTGGCACACAGCAGGTGCTTAATAACTGACTGTAGACTTGTTGACTCCAGGATGATCTCCAATTCACCCCATACAGATCTTATAAGTACAGTGTTTTTACATGTTGTCTTCCTGTTAGATGGGAACCTCTTGAGGGCAGGAACTGTTTTTCTCCTTCTTTGTTTCCTAAGAGTTTATCCCAGAGCTTGGTCTGTTCTTGTTTGGCTTCAGTCTTGTCCACAAATTTGTGGCCCACTTTGGGATTTTCTTGACAAAGATACTGGAGTGATCTGGTCATTTCCTCATTCAGGCCATTTGACAAATGAGGCAACTGAGGCAAATAAAGTGAAGTGATTTGTCCAGGGTCAAAAAGTTAGTAAATGTCTGAGGGGAAATTTGAACTCAGGTCCTTCTGTCTCCAGGCCTGGCACTCTATCCACTGTTCCCTTAGTTTCCCACCTGGCACACATCTGGTGCTAAATAAATGCTTGTTGAGATTCCTACAGAAGAAGATGAGGCTTCTAAAACTCTGAATGTGCCCCAGATCTTTGGGTTCTTCAATATGAAGCTAGAAGGGGAACAAAGCAGTTTGCACAATAGCCCCCTGTAGTGGTACCTGCCCAGACGAAAACCTGGAGGAAGTGAGCCAGCCTGGCAGCAGAGTGGTGCTGCCCTGGCATGTCAGACACACCTGGTTCACAAGCCAGAGAATCAGGAGCCAAAATGTGACCAATCCCTGAGATCAAAAGGCTGACCAACTTCAAAACACAGTCTGTTAGCCAGGGAGAGAGGTTCAATGAACATTAACAATATAACCTTTCATTCAAGGCTATATTCCCTTAGTTCACACCGGCTAATGCTCCCACCTGTCCTTGAGACACTGGAGCTATATGGAATAACCCTGAAAGCCATTGTGGGCAGAGGCCCTTCCCTTGTTTCTGTTGTCTCCTCCAGGGGCTGTGCCCGAGAGACATCAGCCCAGGCCATGGCACATCATATCCAAGGAAAAGTGCCCTGCAGAGGAAAAGAGATCTGTCCTCAGGTCTTCCTGAGAGCACATGTATCCCTCCATCCAGTCTGCCATGTTGTTTCTTCAAAAAGAAAGAAAGCAGCTATAGACCAAAAGAGAAAGGACACACACACAAAAAAAAAAAAATGATAAGGAGCTGTCTCCTAGTCATGCAAGAATTTAGAAAGTTTTAAGTGGTAATGACCAGAGAAAATATACAGAGGTGGTAGGTTGATTGATGTTTGTCCTTTGTTCTTGAAGAAGACCATGACATCAATTCCCTAATTGACAAATGGTCAAAGGATATGCAAAGGCAATTCTCAAACAAGGAAATCAAAGCGATCCATAGTCATATGAAAAATTGCTTTAAATCATTATTGATTAGAGAAATGCAAATTAAAGCATCTCCAAGGTACCACTTCACACCTCTCAGATTGGCTAATATGACCAGAAAGGATAATGATCAATGTTGGAAGGGATGTGGGAAATCTGGGACACTAATACATTGTTGGTGGATCTGTGAACTGATCCAACCTTTCTGGAGAGCAATTTGGAATTATGCCCAAAGGACAACAAAAATGTGCATACCTTTTGATCCAGAAATACCACCACTGGGACTATACCCTGAAGAGATCATGAAAAAGGTTAAAAATCTCACATGTACAAAATTATTCATAGCAGCTTTTTTTGTAGAAGCAAAGAATTATAAATTGAGGGCTTGCCCATCAGCTGGGGATTGGCTGAACAAACTGTGTGTGATGAACACTATTATTCTGTAAGAAATCATGAGGGCCAGGATTTCAGAGAAGTCTGGAAAAATTTGCAAGAACTGATGCTGAGTGAGATGAGCAGAACCAGAAGAACATTACACACATTAACAATAACATGGAGTGATTGATGATCAACCTTGATGGACTTGCTCACTCCATCAGTGCAATAATGAGGGACAATTTTAGGGGATCTGTAATGGAGAATGCCACTGTATCCAGAGAAGGAACTGTGGAGTTTAAATGAAGACCAAAGCTTATTATCTTCAATTTTTAAAAGTTGTCTAATGTATTATGTAATTTTGCTATCTCTAATGTTTTCTTTCTTCAAAAAAAAAAAGGGAGGGGCAGCTAGGTGGCATAGTAGATAGATCAAGCCTCAGACACTTAACAATTACCTAGCTGTGTGACCTTGGGCAAGCCACTTAACCCCATTGCCTTAAATAATAAAATTTTAAAAAAAGAAGACCATAACATCAGGGAGGTGATGCACATGAATTGGATTTGAGTGAGGAGGTGCTGTGCTACATCATCAACTTAACTTTCTCCTCTGGAATCATCTGGGTCCAGTGGCCAGATGTGAATCAGGATGACTGGAGATGGTCCTGGATGCAAGATGATCAGGATGAATTGACTTGCCCAAGGTCACACAGCTAGTAAATGCCCAGTGTCTGAAGCTAAATTGAAATTCCCATCCTCCAGACTCCAAAGGCCACTGGGCCACCTAGCTGCCCCAGGGGAGCGAGTGACAAAAGCACCAAGAAGCCAGGTGCAGGACCAATTTAAGAAGAAGAGGAATGTGACTTCTATCCAACAGCTTAGTGGACTATGAGGATCACTTCCTGTGGACACCAAGAATAAAGCATCTCTTCGCTAATTTTTCTCCATGTGTACAAAATGAAAACTTACACTCCATCAGTTCCCTGAGGCTTCATGGGTGGCACACTCCACACTGGAGACCACACTCCCCGGTGGCACACTCCACACTGGAGACCACACTCACTGGTGGCACACTCCAGTCAGTGGGGATGACTAAAATTCTAGAATCCAGTCTATGTGGCTGCTAGTGCAAAAGCCTCATCCCTGGCAGGCAGATTTCTGATAATGAGCTTCTCTGTATTTCATTAGACAAGATCTCGGATGACCAACATAATTAGCTAATCACTGGACTCCTCCTCAGAACCTTCCTGCTAGAGCTTGCAGACCTACAGCACAGGATTTGAGAATGCAGGACCACCTTGAAGATGTGTTAAGGAGGAAGATTTTTATAAGGAAACTTTTTCAAATGTGTGCTGAAAATTTTAACTAAAATAAGACAATTCCTTCAAAGGAAGTCCCACCACTACTCCCGGGGTTATTTACCACTATTCACTTTTATACAATTTTTCTCTTTTTTTGTGTTCCTCCTTTTTTGGTGTATAGCCTCCTTCCTTTTGAAGAAACAATGTGGCAGACTGGATGGAGGGATACAAGTGCTCTCAGGAAGATCTGAGGTCAGATCTCTTCTTCCTCTGCAGGAGACCTTTTTTTCCTTGGATGTGACGGAGCCAGGGCCTGGCAGTAATTAGCTCAAGTTATAAAAGTACTAGTGTCATATGCCCTTCCATTAAGTCTCTTCTCCAACTATTTTTTTTTCTGGATTCAGGATTAGAAAGTATAATATAGGTTATATCTTTATAGCTTTTATTTAAAAAGAAAGACTCAGTTGATTTATTCAGACTGAGACTTTCTGGGATCCCAAGGCCCAAAACTTGGTTATCTAACACATTCTAGAGTACTTGACATTTTCCAGCTTGAAAAAGAAGAAAAAGAACAGTAATCTGGAAACCACCTCCAAATATATTTTACTGGTAATCCCAACATAACCCTGAAAAAACTCAATTTTTATGAACTGGCTGGAAAGCTGAAGATAATGGCCTGACCCTTTTAAGACTAAATTTTACTTACTTCAATGGGGAAGTAATTGACACCATACATCGCCAAATCTTGGGCAATTTTCAGATAGTTCATCTCAGCTTCATCCCTGGAGAACAGACACAAAGTTCAGGAAAAATCTAAGATAGGAAGTTATTATTATATTTTTGCAAAGCATTGGGGTTAAGTGTCTTGCCCAAGGTCACAGCTAAGTAAATATTACGAGTCTGAGGCCATATTTGAACTCAGGTCCTCCTGACTCCAAGGCCAGTGCTCTATTCACTGAGCCACCTACCCGTCCTAAGGTATTACTTCTATCATCTTATTTTAATCATATTTTTAATTCAGTTGTTTCTGATTAGTCTGTGTAGAATTTTTTAAAAATACAACTTGTTACATCTTTTATCTGCTATAATTGCAGATAGGAATCATTAACTTATTTCTGAAGACCAGCAAGGTATAGAGGAAAGAGCTATAGGTTCAAAGTCAGGGAACCTGGTCTCAAACCCTGTCTCTGCCACCTTCTATTTCTGTGTATTCCCAGGAAGTTATTAAGCCTCTGGGTAGGATTCAGTTTTCTCATCTGTAAAACAAGAGACTTGGAGCCTGTGACTGGCTCAGAAGAGTGGTTTGTAAACTTATAAACTTTATAAGGCCCCTTTCTGCTCAAAAGCTACAAGTCTCTGTCAATGTAAGGTTTACAAAGTGTCTTCCTCAGAGAAGACTTGGCTAGGAGTCAAGGAGATCTGAGTTCTCCTCCCAGCTGAAATACTCTCTGTGGTGACCACCAGCAAGTTATTTAGCCATCTTGTGCCTCGGTTTCCACATCTGTCAAAAGAGTGCAGTGGACTAAATGTCCTCTAATGGACTTTCCATCTCTAAGTCTATGATCCTATGAATCTGGGGGGAAGAGGAAGGGTAGTTAGCATAAGTATTGTTACCACCATTTTAACTATCAATTGAGATTTGGAAAAGTAAATTATATACACAAGATCCTATAACCAATAAGCACCAAGTTGAGATCCCAGGACCAGTTGCTAGTGGGGCTGAATTGGATAATCTTTCCTCATTTCAGGTCCTGCCTACTTTCCCCAATACCAGCCAGGTAGACCCCACATCTCTGCTAGAAGAGAGACTGGAAAAATACTTTTTCTATAGTATTTGATAAATATTAGTTGATTTACTGACTCCAGAGAGATGGCCCAACCAATTCTTGTTTCATATAAATACGCAAGGAGGCTGAATTACAAAAGAAGCAAAAGGACCTTCTTCTAAACTAAGGATCCCCAAGGATAATTTTAACACAAGGACCTCATGTTGTTCCGTTTCAAGAAGTACAAAACAGAAATATCAATAATAAAAAAATTTAAAAAGAATAAAAAGAAATATCAATATATTAATACAATGTTATTTGACAGTTTCACTATATATGTCTGGTTTTCCTAACTAGACCCATAAAAAAACAGGGAAAATGTCTTACCTTTCTTTTGCACCTCTCCCAATTTCTAGCATACAGAGCAAGCATACATTGAAGACTAATTGAAAGAGTGAACAGATAGATGAATGGATGGATGGATGCACAAAAGAATGAGTGAAATTAAATGTTGACAGTAATTTCTGATGGATTTATTTCTCCAGTCCCTACTCAGGAATCCAACATCCTCTCCCTGGTCTTTATCCAACATACAGAAAATTCTGTAATTTTAACTAAATTCTCTCATGTGGCTCTTAGCACCAATAAGAAACAGAACAGGCACACTGGCACAGGAGGGGCAGCTCTGCTCCTGAAGATGTGTGTGTGTACATGACCTGGCTCTCTTCGGGATGTTCCTATGGCCATACTTTACACAAGTTTATTCACAAGAGAATGTACCTGAAGAAGAATGATACAGTCAGTTTCTCCCATAGTAGAGATCTGAAATCCTCATCCCTTCAATTCACCCTAGAAATACTCTCTTTCTCAGGTACCTCAAACTCTTCCCAAGAACAGAGAGGTAGTGGATGAAGACCTAGACTCAGAAACAGGAATCCTCTCACTTCATATGCTAGCCAGGAGCAAGTTTCTTTACCTTCTGCCCTCAATTTTCTCATCCCTAAAAAAGTAAATCTTAACACCTGAACTTATGGCTCAAGTGAGCTCCTGTAATGCACTCTGTAAAATTTAAAATGCTATACAGATTATGATCTAATTAAGATATTATATTCTAATTCCCAAAATCATGAGCAGGGAGATGTCCTTTCTGCTTTGGCCATGGGAGTCACCAGTACTTGCTCTTGGGACGAGTCCCTCAGAAGGTTTCTCTGTGGCCGGAAGGTGAGCCAGGAGGCCATGCTAACCATGAGTCACCTGGAACCATTCTGACCCTCCATAACAAAGTACAACTTAAGAAGAATTCTTTCTCCTCCTCCTCTGCCCATCTAAGAAGCTTCTGACTTCCTTGAGTATTCTCTAAAACACGAGGTGTGATGACTTGAGATCTGGCAGGGGCCCAAGCAGGATGGTGGAGAATCTTGGACTCACAGGGCAGAGACCTGGGCTCTTCCAGTGTAAGACAATGAGCAATTAACTCACTGGGCTCAACTTTACTCCTTGTAGATCCTACAGATGTCTAGAGTTCTGACCTCAAAAGAGTGTCTTAGGACAGAAAAGAAGGCACAAATAAACTTTCCTGTTATATATTAGGTCATCTATTATTAATAATAATGACCAGTAAATAATAACACCAGCCAACATTTCTATATGCAAATTCTCCCAGGACCCTTGAATACCCCACTGACAGTATTTTACTGAAGATTCTGGATCATTACATTTTATAAACCACAGTCCAAGCAGCTAGTCCAAGAAAAGGTTCACAGAGCCTGGAAGACCTTCAGTGCTCAATTAACACTAGTTGCCTTGACTTGATGGTAGCAGCCTCAAACAATCCAGCCTCATGCTCATGGTCTTCTAAAGTGTGGTATGTTTCCCTACCTGGCAATACCCCTGTGCTCTGCATACCAGGCTGTTATCTTTTCTTCCCACATATGAACAGTCATCTGATACTGCTTGAGGACCTGCCAAGAAAAAGAAGAAATGAGTTTTCTGAGAAGGAAAAGGTTCTCCTCATGCTAATTAAAGATGGAAATATTAATATCCTCCCCCATTCAACCTCCTCTTCATAATTATACTCTTCTTTCTCATTCTCCAACTCCTCATCATCCTCCCCTTCCCCTTCTACATCTCCTTCTCCCCTTCTCTTCCACATCCTCCTCTTCCTCATTCTCCTTATCCTCATCAACCTCCCTCTCATAATTATCTTCATCCTCATTATTATACTCCTCCCCTCCTCACCCTCCTAATTATTATCCTCCTCTTCATCCTCTTCATCATCATTCTTGTCCTTACCATCATCCTCATTTTCATCCTTATTCAACTCAGCCCCAACAGCAACTGCTCTGGATAATTTTCATTACAAGAGAATTTCATTAGTAAGTGCTATCATTTGTCTATCACAGAACATTTAATGTATGCTTTTTGGGGGAGCTCTCAGAATAGCCCTATGAGGTTAAAAAAATACCCTATTCCCTGAAGGGTTCTTATTAAATATAACAGAGGAAGGTTAAGGGTGGCCATCCACTATGGAAGCTCATATCTCCCTCACAGGTTATATGGATGCCCATTCACTCCTTAGGCTGGCTTACTCACTCCAACCTGTCTTCAAAAGGTCTGAGTTTACAAAGAAAGATCACCACCATAAAATTACCCTCCACTCTTTTGAGGTATCTCCATTTTAGAGATGAAAAAACTAAGAGCACAAGGCAAAGGAACTTGCCCAGCTAGTAGGTGTAAGTGCCATGAGGCACCTGAGAAAGAGAAAATTTGTAAGGTGAATTAAAGGAACAAGCTTGCCAATGCCAAATCTCCACCAAAGGGGAAAGTTGAGGGAGGGGGCTGACAGTCACTGGCCACTACATGTGGGCTTGGGAGTATCTGGACTTTAAACTCCCCAAGCCCTCAGGATGACTCCTAGAACAGCAGGAATCACTCAGAGAACCCAATCTGCTATATTAAGTAGGAGCTAGGGAATGGGAAGGGGGGGGTAGGTTACCCTAAAATGTTCTCTTCAGAACTGAAGATAACACTCTAACTCCACACCATATAGTAGCATTATTGCCAGCCTTGTTCTGAACACCATAGTTCAGGTAACATAGTCTAAGAGTCTATGCAACGGTTTTCTTAATTTCACACATAGCACTGCAGACTCTCAGAGTCTACAGTCAACCAAAGGTCCCAGGCAGGAATTCTTCAACCTGAGGTCTCCAAATACAGTCATCCTCCAGTTCGTTAAGAAAAAACAAAATTGGATAAACCAGCACTATGCTAGATTCCAAACAAGTGTGAGATATAGGTCTTCCCCTCAATGACTTTAAAATCATTGAGAGAACATTTGATAAATGATCAAGAACTATGAACAGTTTTAGAATGAGATTATCAAAGTAATCTATTTAATTTTTTTTTTAATGTCTAACCTCACTTTTGATGGGAGAAATGCAGATTGGAACAATTCTGAGGTACTACTTATTCCTATTGGATTGGTTAAAGGACAGAAGGCGAAAATGACTAATATTGGAAGGGATGTAGGAAAATTGAGACACTGATGTGTTGTTGGGGAAGTTGTGAAATGATTCAACAATTCTATAGAACAATTTGGAACTCTGCCTAGGGGGGCTGTAAAATCATCCCCACCCTTTGGTCTATATTCCAGAAGAGATGAAGTATGGGAGGAAAAGAACCTATACATATAGGGATATTTATGGCAGATTTCTTCTGGTGGTGGGGAGCTGGAGATTGAGGGGATGCCCATCTTGGGGACTGGCTGAACAAATTGTGGTATGTAATCAAGATGAAATGCTGTTCTATTTTGGGAAATGACAAACAGAAAGAACTGACACTAACAGAAGCCATGGGAAATGTTCCTTATACAATATTTTTTTTTTTTGCAAAGCAATGGGGTTAAGTGACTTGCCCAAGGTCAGACAGTTAGGTGATTAGTGTCTGAGGTAGGATTTGAACTCAAGTCCTCCTGACTCCAGGGCCGGTGCTCTATTCACTGCGCCACCTAGCTCTCCCCTCCTTATACAGTATTGCAGGATGATCCACTGTGAATGACCTCTGAGAAGAAGAGAACTCTAAATGACTTAGGATAAAGAATGCTGGGGCAGCTAGGTGGCACAGTGAAGGGGCAGCTAGGTGGCGCAGTGAATAGAGCACCGGCCCTGGAGTCAGGAGTACCTGAGTTCAAATTCAGGTTCAGTCATTTAAATTTAAAAATGAATATTGAAAATTCTTTACATGTAATTAGAAAAATAAAAGACCAAGTGGCAGAGGTCCTTAACTTTTTGGTATTATGGAATCTTTGGGCAGACTGGTGAAACCTAGAGACCTCTTCTCAGAATCATGGTTTTAAATGTATAAAAATAAATATATGGGATTACAAAGGAAAATGATTTTGCTGAAATGAAGTTATCAAAATGTTTAAAGTTACAAGTTCACATGTCCTGAAATCTATCCATAGACACTTTAGAGTACACAAACCCCAGGTTAAGAATCCCTGTAGTAAAGAACAAAATTAAATATAATGGAATGACAAAACATAGAGGTCAGAAAACGAGTTCTCTTAAAAACTAGAAGGGAAAGAAATCAGTATCATCTAGAGTAGGTAGAAAAGCTTCCCAGAGGCAGTGGAAATTTCCAGAGGCTTTGAAGAACTGGAAGGAGAGCACAGAAATCAACATTAAAGAAAGAAAAAGCTATTTCTTGGTGATTGTCTCCTGTCTCATTAGAAATGTCTCCTGGCATCTCTTAACCTAAAAGTGAAAAGAACTCAAAAGCATGAGAAATGCAATTCAGTCTTGTAGACACGGGTTAAGTGACTTGCCTAAGATCAGCTAAGTAACAAGATACTCACTCTTGTGGGCAACAGTTCATCCTGGGATAAGAAGCCTGGCTTGTGAAAGTTGGGATCATAGTCACCATACTGAAATAGAAACAAGATCCCTGTTAGGGTAAAGATCAACATTTGTGAAGCCCCTACTCTATGCCAGTCCCTATAATAAGAGCTGAAACACAAAAAGAGGCAAAAGACAATCCCTGCCCTAAGGGAGTTTCCAATCTAATAGGGGAGACAACATGTAATAAATATATACACATTTACATCGAAAAAGTTTTGCACAAATAAGACCAATGCTGCCAAGGTTAGAAGGAATGCAGAAAGATGGGAAACAATTTTCAATAAAATATAAAGAACTGAGTCAAATTTATAAGAATACAAGTCACTCCCCAACTGATAAATGGTCAAATTATATGAAAAGGAAATTCTCAGATGAAGAAATTAGAGTTATCTATAGTTATATAAAAATGTTCTAAATTATTATTGATTAGAGAAATGCAAATTAAAACAACTCTAAGGTATCACCTCACACCTATCAGATTAGCTAATATGATAAAAAAGTAAAATGATCAATGATGGAGAAGATGTGGGAAAACTGGAACTCTACTCTACTGGTGGTGGAGTTGTGTACCGATCCAACCTTTCTGGAGAGCAGTCTGGAACTGGGCCCAAAGGGCTGTAAAACTGTGCAGATCCTTTGATCTAGCAATACCACCACTGGATCTGTATCCCAAATAGATCACAAAAGAGGGAAAAAGACATGTTCAAAAATATTGAAAGCAGCTCTTCTTGTTGTGACAAAGAATTGGAAATCAAGGGGATGCCCATTAATTAGAGAATGACTAAACAAGTTATGGTATATGAATGTGATGGAGTACTATTTTTCTGTGAGAAATCATGAGTGGCCAGACTTTAGAAAAGCCTGGAAAGACTTGCAAGAACTGATGCTGAGTGAAGTAAGCAGAACCAGGAGAACAGTATACGCACTGATAGCAATATTAGCTGATGATCAACTATAATGGATGCAGTTCCTCTCAGCAGTTCAATGAGAAAAGACAATTCTAAAGGACTGGGTTGGAAATGCCATCCATATCCAGAGAAGGAACTAAGGAGTCTAAATAGACAAAAAGCTCACTATTTTCATTTTTTAAATTTTGCTTTATGTTTTGTTTTTTCCCTTCTCATGGTTTGTTTGTTCTCTTTTGTTCGGATTCATCTTTCAAAACATGACTAATATGGAAATATGTTTAACAAGATCATACAGGTATGTCCCTATATCAGATTACTCACTGTCAAGGGGTAGATGAAGGGAAGGGAGGATGGGAGAAAAATTGGAACTCAAAATCTTACAAAAAATGAATGGTGAAAACTATCTTTGCTTGTAATTGGGAAAAAATAATTTTTTAAAAATTGTATACACATGAGTCTTATACGGGATAAGTAGAAAATAACAAACAGAGGGAAGACATTGGAACCGAATTTTAACTGAGACTTTGAAGAAGGCAGGGAAGTCAGCAGACAGTGCTAAGGTGAGAAGATATCTGCAGCCTGCCCAGCTCTAGAATCAGGATTGCAGCTCACGACTCTGTGCCAGCCCTGGGCTGCCCACTTGACCATGACTATCTCATTAGATCCTCATCACAACTCTGGGAGGGAGGGAGGGGCTCTTATCATCCCCATTTTACAGATGAGCCAGCTGAGGCTACCTGAAGTTAAGTCCAGGGTCCCACAGCTACTAAGTGTCTAGGAGTAGCTGCGCTAGCTGCTTAAGAGGGCATCTTGGTGTGGAAGAGCAGGATGTCCAGGGAACCTTGGTGGAAAGGTAGGAGGGGGCTGGGCTCTGAAGGGCTCTGAAGGAGGTGACAAGGCTCTGCACCAGGTGGGTGGCAGAGTCATGGGAAGGAAGGGACAAAATGCGAGGAGGAATTCCATGGCTAAGAATGGAGGCAAAGCTGTCCCTCCTTGCCAGGTAGCCTCTGCTCCACTGTGCCCCAGGGTCTAAGCTGATGAGAAGAGATACAGGGAAAGATAAACTGAAGGAAAGCTCCCTTCGGGCCAAATTTAACTGAGAGGCCCAGAACTTAGAGTGAAACAACTCAGTGGAAATGAAGCAGTTAGGTGGCAGGAAACAGAGCACTAGGAAGAAATGTGAACTCAGACATCTCCTAGCAGGGTGACCTTGGGCAAATGACTCCCCCTCCGTTTCCTCATCTGTGAAGTGGGGATCCTAAGATGACCTGCCTCTGAATGTCCTGTGAGATGATATTTGTGAAACACTTTGTAAACAGGCTATTGTTATTGTCATTATTTTTGTAGAACATTCTTTCATAAAACCAGACAAAGTGCTAGCCAAAGGACTAGCTCCGGTGATTTCACTGGCCACTGGGAAGGAAACTCACTTTACCAGGACAAATCAGCACTTTCTTCACAACTTTGACTCAGGGAGCTGCTTAGAATGCACAGAGGACAAATGACTGGCCCAGGGTCCCATGGCCAGTAAGTGTCAGAGGTAAAACTTGAACCCAGATCTTCTGGAGACCAACCCTCAAATCCACTACCAACATTGCAGGATTAAGGGTTCATGTGCTAGGAAATCTGCATAAAATGTTTTGGTCCTCTTTTTGTACCATAGAAAAAGTCTGAACTATTTTGGTATTAAAAGATAAAATATGTTGATATACATATATTTTATGCAATTCTGAGTTTCTAAACTTTTTCTGTGTCATCTGCTGGCCCATCTGTGACTTCAGAAAACTTCCAAAAGATTTCCATTTAATTTCTTATGCTAACCTTCAATATATCAAATTTTGAAGGGGAAAGTTGTAATGTGGAAGGGATAACTGTACTCTAACATTGCCTTTCTATAATAGCCCTGCAGCTATTTGAAGGGCAGCGAGATGGCGCCATAGGGCATAGAGCACCAGCCCTGGAGTGAGGAAGATTCATTTTCCCAAGTTCAAATCCAGCCTCAGACACTTAGGAGCTGGGTGACCCTGGACAAGTCACTTAACCCTATTTGCCTCAGTTTCCTCATTTACAAAATGAACTGGAAAAAGCAATGACCAACCATTCTAGAATTTTTACCTACACAGGATCACAAAAAGTTAGTCATGACTGAAAAAAAAAAGATACAACTGCCTGAATGTATTTCATCCTCCCCAAATAGATTAATTTACATAATTGCCTTCTTTCTTTTTTTTTTTAAGGTCTTTTGCAAGGCAAATGGGGTAAAGTCCTGACTCCAGGGCTGATGCTTTATCCACTGATCCACCTAGCCGCCCCCCTTGTTTCTTTAGAGTATAAACATTTAGTGGTGTGAGGTTGGGTTTTTCTGTATCCAGTAAAATGCAATATTCAACTTTTCTACTGACATTAAGCTTAAACTAAAAAAAAAGAAAAATCTAAAAATAAAGGTATAAATTCTATACACTCACCTTAGCCTGTACAGCATAAGACGCCAACAAAACAGTGACCTCTGGAGAACAATAGATTTCTTCCTCCAATATCTGTTTCTTTACCTAAGACATAATGACAATTATGCCTGATTCTAACTGGTCCCAAGTTAGGATTTGGTTAAAGGTATCAGTGGTTAAGTAAATATAAATATACTCAGACCATGTCCCAATGACAGAAGTACAATGAAAGTTTCTTTCCTATTTTTTATTTTAAGTTTTTTAAGTTTTTGCATAATTAGTGCTATTTAAAACTGAGATTGTATTAATTGAACCACAACAGGCTAATAAAGGTTAGAATGGGGACAATTCAGACTGTCTTCATTTTGATTTTTTGAATCAAATCAAGAAAATGTTCTGTTAAATAAGGTTCCTGAAAAGTTTCAGTTGTTCAGATAAGGTAAGACACATCTTTCCCATTTTGTGGGAGATCTAGTAATAGCAGTAACTTACATTTAAATAATCTCTTAAATGTTATAAAGTAAATTGCATCATCTCCCTTGAGCCCCAGGGCAACCCTAAGAGATTGGTCTGACTGGTATCTTCATCTCCTCCCCACCCCAACTGCCCCTCACCAGTAAGCATGAGAAGCTTGATTGAGTATTAGTTTCTACTGTTTCCATGGTCTATAAACATGCCCAGGGCTTCCTTGCACTTTATAAAATCTTCCTCTGGCCCTCCTTGCTAACAATCCTTACCTCACTCAACTTCTTCTCCCAACCACTTTTCTAGAACTAGTTCTCACTCGCTTAACCAGGCTGGCATCCAACCTCATCAAATAAACTGAGACTTTTCTCCAGAGTTACCAGAGATCTCTTCAGTGCTAAATTGGATGACCTTTTCTCAGCCTTCATCCTTCTTGACCTCTAACAGAGTATGTATCATACTTGGAGCTGAGAAGACCTGAGTTCAAATTTGCCTCAGCACTGACTAGCTGTGTGATCTGGGGCACATGACCTCTGCCTCTGTTTCCTCATCTGTAAAATGATAATAATAGCAACTACCTCCCAAGGTTATTGTGAGGCTCAAATGAGGTAATATCTGTAGGGCTTTATAAACATCAAAGAATTATACAACTTTAGCTATTATTATAATTATTACTATTGAATTTTCTGACACATTTGACACTGTTGACCAACCTCTCCTGAAAGGATGCTTTATTTCCTGTGTTTTTAGGATAATACTCTCTCTTGGTTTGTTCCTGTCTGTCAGTCACCCTTTCTCAATCTCTTTTTCTAGGTCATCTCTACCCCCCATCCCAACCTGTCCCCCACAATGGGCAGATGACCCCAAGGCTCTGGACTAAGCCTTTCTTTCTCTAGACTCTATCTGCTCAGCTCTATCCAGATCACTTCCAGATTTCAATCTTCATCCCTAGCCTCTCTCCAGAGGATGAAGCTTGTATCACCAAGTGCCCATCAGTCACCTCTCATTAGACACTCCATCAGCATCTGAAATTCAACAAGTTCACCCTACTTCTTTTTTTTTTTGGCAAGGCAATGAGGTTAAGTGACTTGCCCAAGGCCACACAGCTAGGTCATTATTAAGTGTCTGAGGCTGGATTTGAACTCAGGTATTCCTGACTCCAGGGCCAGCACTCTATCCACTGGGCCACCTAGCTGCCCCCCCACTCCACTTCTTAACCATCCTTTCTGTCAAAGCCACCCCCATCCTTGTAGTCACTGACATTCACAACCTTGCCATCCTCCTCTAGTGATCACTCTTTGTAGCCCTGCCTGCACAGCCCATCGGCACAGTCTCAAGGGGTTATGCTGTGTGACCTTGGGTGAGTCACATAACCCCATTGCTTTTCCAAAAAAAAAAAAACTCTTTACAATCTGGCTTCCAACTTACCTTTTCCTTATGATAGATCACTTCTCATATACTCTACATCCCTGACTTATCCCTCATATCCCACATTCTATCCCAACCTGTACCTTTGTATGTCCTTCACTATGGCTGAAAAGTCAGTTTCCTCCTTCCCTTCCTAGAAAAGTTTTCCTTGTCCTCCCATGGATTAGAAAGCCTCCACCCACACCCAGACACCTAAACGTCTGCCTTTTAGACATAGTTGTATCCACTCATTAGTTTATATCCCTTGTACATTTTAAATATATATACATATATATACTTATAAATATTATATATATTATGTATATATTAATTAGTATATGTCCTTTTCATGAGAATATAAGTGGGTTTGAGGGCAGACTATTTTATTTTTTATCTTTGTATCTCCTTGCATATCTGACATATTGCCTGGCCCCTCAGTTTTTGTTGAATATCTTCATGATTGAATGAATGCTCCCAACTGCTAGTACTCTTTCCTGCTTCTGAGCTATCTAGAGATGGATACTAGCTCTAACCTTGCCACCCCATTAGCACTGAAACTCTGTGAGGAACTCTTTCTCTATCCCAGGCAAACACAATGCTTCTCACATAGAAGATTCTCAATTTATCAAACTGAATTACTAGGAATTGAAACAAAAATTCTTTATGACCAAAACCCTGAATATATCACTTTAAAATCACTTATACTCTATTGGATACAACCTTCCCTAGAAAACTTTTCATAATTGGAAGTCCCCAACAGAAATGCTTTAATCTCTTTGGGAAGGTGGGGAAAGAAAATATGGGAGAGAGCACCAAAGACCTGGGAATTTCTGAGACCCTGAGTCTTCCCTTCTTTCCCTGTAATCACCCTCACTACCCCACAAAGCTGCCTGTGAAGTCACAACAGGAATTAGCAATAGAGGATACGAGGAGTTTCAGGTTATGAAAGATTCCAGGATGCCATGCAACCATCTTCTATTGGGAGGAGAGGGAAGGGGAAGAATTATTTGCATATTGTTGTGCTTGGAAAGTCCTAAAACTATACTCCCATTCACCTATCCTTTGTAATTACTTTCCCATATATACATAAGAGCTCAACCTCAGACAGAGCTAAGACAGGTAAGAAAACTAAAACCAGCAAAAACATTTGTATCTTGTCAAGCTATACTGACAATGAAAGATAGAGTAGGACTGCGGCCTGGGACAGATGGAATGATCATCCAACCAACATTTATTAAGCACCTACAAGGTATCATACAAAGACCAAGATGCCACAGACCTTGGGGACTAAATCACTGAGGCTAGCAAAGTTTTCTGGAAAGTTGAAGATTCATTACTGTAAGCAACAAAACTTTTTAAAATTTTTATTCATCTAATCATTATGATAACAAACTGAGTGAAAGTGTCCAACTTTCATTTTGCTTGAATATTTTTTCCTGACAAAAAAAATTATCTTTGGGTTGAAAAGAACAGAAATAACCAAGATGAAACCTAAGATAAATAGTGAGTAAATAAGAAAATGTTCAGTTGCCCTTCAGAAGTCTTTAAGTCACTGAGCCTGGATGAGTTCCACTGACCCATATAAAAAGATCTGGTGGATATATTTGCTGAATCGTGAAAAGATCTGGTGGACTTATCTGCTGAATCACAACTATTTTCTCTGAAAGTCAGTAGAGAATGAGAGAGGAGTCATAGGTCTAGAAAAGGAAGTATGTTCTGATCTTTAAAAGACAGACAAAAATGGGGCCTGAAAACTAAGGTCAATGAGTTTGCCTGGAATTCCTGGAAAAATTCAAAATTGTGAGAAGCGCTATTGTCCTTAAGAAGTTATGTCAGGCTAAGGTAATTTCCTTTTTTTTGACCAGGTTATTACACTGGTAGATCAAGTTTTTCTAGATTATAGGGAAATATACAGCCAAGTTTCATACTACCAATGGAAATAATGGGGCCATGTAGAGCAGATGATGATAACAACTAGCAAAAGCAGTTGAATCTCCAAACTTAAAGAGGAGTTGTTCTTGTCCACTGGGAAGGAGGTAGTTTGTCTAGTGAAGGCCCTAAAGAGCTGTGCTAAGGCCCAGGTGGTTTTAATGTTTTTCTCAGGCCTTGGATAAAGGGATGGATGGCATACTTACCAGATTTGTAGATAACACAAAGCTAAGAGAATAGTCAATACACAGACTAACAAGGTAGGGCTCAAAAAGTTGTTGGCAGACTAGAATGTAAGTCAAATCTAATCAGATAAAATTTAATAGGGATTAATTTAAAGACTTATACAGTGGTCTGATCAACCTCACAAATAAAAGATTGGGAGGAGACAAGGATAGGCATCAGTTTGTCTGAAAATATCTGGGAGTTTTAGTAAATTCAATATGAATAATCAGTGTGATATGATCCAGCTAGAAGTTACTAGCTAACTAGAAGTTACTAGTTTCCTCACATTTTACATGTGAGGAAACAGGCAAGCAGAGGTGAAGTGATTTGCATAAATCCAAAAAAAGTAAATTCCAATAATCTAAGTAAGGCCTTGACTAATCAGAAACTTGAGGATGATATCATATGGACAGTAGAATTTTCTGCATAGCTTAGAATTCATTGCTTTAAGTTTCAAAACTTAATCATTTGACCAAGTTTTGGATGAAAAATTTCTAAACTGTATTACAAATTTATCTTCCTTCTCAGATCAAGATTTGGAGGTGAACTAGACTAGTTCAAATTGGCCTAGCAAGGCAAGAGGAGGACAAGTGGGTAGAATTTATAAGGTCTACATCACCTAACATGAGTAAAAAATTCCCAATAATTAGTTATGTCTCAAATCAGAATAAATTGCCCAGCAAAAGTATAGAATTACCAGACAAAGGGGATCTTCTGAAAGAATCTGACTGATGCTTTGGGCAAGGATTAGGTTAGTTGACTTCCTTCTATGAACCAAAGTAAGCTGGATTTGATCAAACAAGAGATGGAAAAATTAAATAATGACATCTTGTGCATCAGTGAACTCAAAATGAACAGGAATGGGTGAACCTAATTCAGGTGATTATTATATAAACTACTAAGGGCAAAAATTCCTTAGAAGAAATGAAAAAGGGGCAGCTAGGTGGTGCAACAGATAGAGCACTGTCCCTGGAGTCAGGAGGTCCTGAGATCAAATCCTACCTCAGACACTTAATAATAACCTAGCTGTGTGGCCTTGGGTAAGTCACTTAACCCCATGGTGGAGGAGGAGGAGGAATAGAAAGGTGAGAAAAACAAATCCAAGGCAAACCATTCAACATCACTGTTATACAAGTTATATACTCAAACAACTGATGATGAAGAAACCAAAGATGATCAGTTCTATGAAGACCTACAACATCTTCCAGAAAACTTCAAAAAAGATATCACATTCACTAAAGTGAATTGGAATGCTAAAATAGGAAATGAAAAGATAATTGGAATAACAGGTAAATTTGGCCTTGGAGACCAAAATGAAGCAGGGCAGAGAGACTAATAGAGTTTGGTCAAGATAACTCATTGACCACAGCAAACACTTTTTTTTCAACAATCTAAAAGGCAAATTCTACACAAGGACATCACCAGACAGGCAATATGGAAATCAGATTGATTTATAGACTTTGTAGCCAAAGGTAGAGGAGCTCTATACAGTCAATTGAAACATGACCTACAGCTGATCGTGACTTAGATTGTGAGCTTCTTATTGAAAAATTCAGATTTAAACTTAAGGAATATCATCACATCATAAAAGTATAATCTAAATAACATCCCTTATGAATATGAAGTGTAAGTGATGATAGATTTAAGGGATTAGATCTGATAATAGTGTACTGAAGAACTATGGACAGAGAGGTTCATATTGTTCAGCAACAAAAAAAATTCAAAAGAAAAAGAAGCAAACAGAACCAAACATAGAATAACTAATTGGTTTAAGATTGGAAAAGCAATATGACAAAACTGCATAGAGTTCATCTTATTAATCTTTATGCAGAGTATATCATGCAAAATACCAGGTTGGATGAATCAAAAGCTAGAATTGAAGTTGCCAGGATAAATATCAACCATCTTGGCCATATAGATGATATTACTCTAATGGTAAAAAGCAAAGAAGAATTAAGAAGTCACTTGATGAAGGTAAAAGAAGAGACTATAACCCTGAAGAGATTATGAAAAAGAGTAAAAACATCACCTGTACAAAAATGTTCATAGCAGCTCTGTTTGTGGTGGCAAAGAAATGGAAACTGAGGGAATATCCATCAACTGGGGAATGGTTTAACAAACTATGGTATATCTATGATGGAATGCTATTGTTCTATTAGAAACCAGGAGGGATGGGAATTCAGGGAAACCTGGAAGGATTTGCATGAACTGATGCTGAGTGAAATGAGCAGAATCAGAAGAACATTGCATACCCTAATAGCAACATGGGAGTGATGATCAACTTTAATGGACTTGGAGTGGCTAGGTGACAAGTGGATAGAGCACCAGCTCTGGAATCAGGAGCACCTGGGTTCAAATCCAACCTCAGACACTTAATAATTACCTAGCTATGTGGCCTTGGGAAAGCCACTTAACCCCATTGCCTTGAAAAAAATCTAAAAAAAACAAAAAAACAAAAAACTTTAATGGACTTGCTCATACCAATAGGGCAACAATCAGGCACAACTTTGGGATATCTGCAATAGAGATTGCCATCTGTATCCTGAGAAAGATTTGTGGAATTTGAACAAAGACCAAAGACTATTACCTTTAATTTTTAAAAAAATGTTATCTTTTTATGTAATTCTGCTATATCACATACTATATGTTTCTTCCTTAAGGATATGATTTCTCTCTCATCACATTCAATTTAGATCAATGCATACTATGGGAATGAAGTATAACAAACTGCCTTCTGTGGGGGGTCAGAGGAGGGAAGCAAGATGGGGGGAGAATTGTAAAACTCAAAATAAATAAAACCTTTCTAAAATTAAAAAAAAGAAGAGACTATAAAAGTTAACTTGAAGTTTAACATAAAAAAAAATGAAGATCTTGGCATCTGGTCCCCATCACTTCCTGGCAAATAAAGTAAGAAAAAATGGAAGCAGTGTCAGATTTTATATTCTTGGGCTCTAAAATCACTGTAGACAGCAAATGCAATGATAAAAATCACTTGCTTCTTGAAAGGAAAGTTATAGCAAATCTGGACAGCATACTAAAAGTAGAAATGTCACTTTGCCAACAAAGATCCATATAGTCAAAACTATGGTTTTTCCAGTAGCAATGTATAACTGTGATAATTAGAATACAGAATAAGAAAAGTTGAGCACCACAGAATTGATGCTTTTGAATTGTTGTGTTGGAAACAACTTCTTAAAGTTTGAGAATCTGAGAGTTGCTTGGAGTGCAAGGAGATCAAATAAGTCAATGAAGATCAAATACTGAAGTTGATGCTTAAACACTTTTGCTGCATAATGAGAAGACAGGTCTCATTGAAAAAGACTCTGATGCTGAGAAAGACTGAAGGGAAAAGGGAAAAGGGAGGGCAGAGGATGAGATAGATGAATAATGTCATGGAAAAAATGAACATGAGACTTGAGATAATAGAAGAGAGAAGGACCTGGCATGCTATGGTGCATGGAATCACAAAGAGTTAGACAGGATGAACAACTCAATAACAACAAGATGGTCTTGTCTACATCTGTAAAATTACTGTAACAATAGCCCCTACTTCCCAGGGTTGTGGGGTAGATAATCTACATGTATATTATTATACAGGTCTTAAATCCCTATAGAAATATTAGCTATCAGCTATAATGAATGGGTTTTAGCATATCTATTTACTGGCTACTTAGCCAGAATACTTTCCTTTTTGGAGGGATGAAGTTCTGGATAACTGACACTGTTGGAGAGCCATGTTCCAGAAAGAAAAGTTATTACTGCGTCACTACTCATTATTTGACTTTATTTAGGACTTCTACAGACAATCTAAGACCCATTTCTTCTTGTCCTCATCCAAAGAAAGTACTCTAGAAAAATCTTACTATGACATTGAATTGCAGATTCTACCTCCATTTACTCATTTTAGCTACCCTGGTGCCCTTGAGCCTTATTGAATTGCTGCCTGCCCCCACCCCCACCCCCAAATTTAGATGGATTTGAAGATTAAGTATGGGCTAAAGAGGAAATATGACTTTGGTGTCTAAATGATCAAAAATAAACAGCTTTTTCAAATCTCACTCTGTGAACATAAAGAGAATTTTCTCTATTATCTTCCTGGATCTTATTTCAATGGCAATAGCAGATGCATTCTCCTTAATACAAGGAGGAACTAAAAGGAAAATCAATATAATTCAAACATAGGCATCAGCAAGATGACTCATGATACCCATATTCATGAGAAAAGCATTCATCACCTGCCTCTTTCCATCTCTTAAACTCTCTTGGGTATCTCAATTTTTTTAATCTATTATATGGGTAAGTTTTTGGGAACCTTAGTAGCTTTCGCCTCAATCCATACTGAGATGTGTACTTAAACCTCTCCATCAGATGTACTAAATGAGAACTAGGAAAAACTTACTCCCAGTCTTAATGAGCTCTTATGTGGAAAAAGTGAGAAACTTCAAGTCATACTAAGCTCTCCTTCCAGAAACACACCAGGACAGGCAAACACCAGCCATGGAAGACTCGTATTTCTTTGCATTACATTCTCAGATGAGTTAAGTATATGGATTTGATTTGAAATGCAGGTAAAAGCATTGCTTAACTATTAAAATGGGAGAATGGAAAATATTTTGCTTTCCAAAGTGAAAGAAGTTTTTTAAATCCTCAAAATGATATTGTATTTTGCCACAAAAAAAAAGACTGAGTCACTACTACATATGTTAATTTTCACATAAATGTTCTGATGACTCTTTAAGCAACTTTCTATGTTGTAGACATAAGCAACAAAGGCTAGGCTTTGTTACATGTATTTGGCTCCTGTGGGACCCCCCTATTATAAGTTATACAAATGTTGCCAAGATTTCTGAGATGTAAAATGAAGATTTACTAACATCCAATTGTCTGTACATGTTCTGCAATTAAGAATCAGGTGTGACCTTAAATGATTTATCATCAGGGTCCTGTGCAAGTTCAAATATGTTTTGGTCTCCAGTTTTCCTACTTTGGAATGAGGAGAATTTCGGTAATTACATCTCTAAACATTAAGACCAGTTGAGGCAGGTTCAGAAGGAAAGAAATGCTAAAATATTCTGTTTTGTTGTGCAACTTTGAGGAAAATTGTGGTGGTGCTCCTCTCATTTCGAGATACGTTTAGAAAACCATTGTCAAGTAACACTTAAAGGACCCAAGGGGAAATTGTGTATTTTAACGCTATAAGTTTCCTACCTAATTGGATATTGGGGAATAATCAATTCAAATATTTATTAAGCACCTATTATAGGCAAAGTACTATGCCAAGAACTGGGGATACCACAATGTGAGGCTATGTGCACCCAGATAAGTCTTCAAACTATTAACTTTGATATTAACTAAGAGGCTGCATAGTATAGTAGGAAGAGCCCTGATTATGGATTCAGTAAAACTGTGAGTTTTAATCTTGCTTATGAAATTTTTCTTAGGAAAACTAAATGGCATGGCAAATAGAGAACCAGGTCTGGAATCAGGAAGGCCTTAGTTCAAATTCAACTTTAGACACTTATTAGTTGTATGACCCTGGGCAAGTCACTTCAGCTAGATGATACAGCAAAAAGAGCACCAGGTCTGGAGTGAGGAAGACCAGAGTTCAAATCCAACTCAGACACTTCTTAGTTTTATGACCCTGGGCAAGTCACTTCACCATATTTACCTCAGTTTCCTCATCTGTAAAATGAGCTGGAGAAGGAAATGATGAACCACCCAAGTATCTCTGGCAAGAAAACACCCAAATGGGGTCTTGAAGAATTAGACATGACTGAACAACAACAACAAATGAAACTTTTTAGTTACATGACAATCTCACTGAAATTGGGATAATGAAGCCAGTAGTATTAGAAAAGGATATTTCATAACATAATGGAAGAGAACTGAATTCTGGAGTCTTCACTTCTGGTCTACAGATGGTTTAGAAAAAATTAAATCTTTCAAGTGGCAATTCCTCTCTAATTATTCTTCATACCTAGCAGCAAAGAAGATAAGGGTTTGTTTACATGCTCCTTGAGTTGCAAATCCACCAAAAACAAACAAGTTAACCATCATTTATGAGAAATCCAAAAACTACACTTTTGAGCTTATGGATGGCTCCTCCTGATAAATTTTATTTCTTTTGATCTTAACAACTCTGGTAACCAAGTGCTACAATTATTCCCATTTTATAGATGAGGAAACTAAGGTTAAGTGACTTGCCCTGCTAATAAATGTCTAAGGCAGGATTTCAACTCAGGTCTTCGTGACTCCAGGTCAGCACAGGAACCACTGTGCCACCTACAACCTTTCAGATGAGGAAGAAAAGATGTTTGATCTGAGGATCACTCATAGTCATGCTGATCTTCACAATTCATTTTGCCCAATTATTCTAACTATATATACTGTTTTACTATAATACATATGCTAATGAAAAGGTCTTGGAAGTCAGCAGAAATGACAGAGTGACTCAAATACTCATATAGCACCAGATTTCACAAGGTCCTCTCCTCAAAATGACCTTGTAATGCCAACAGCACAGTAGGATATTATCATCCTCATTCTAAAGATGATTATGTAAATTTCTTTTTTTTTTAGGTTTTTTTGCAAGGCAAATGGTGTTAAGTGGCTTACCCAAGGCCACACAGCTAGGTAATTATTAAGTGTCTGAGATCGGATTTGAACTCAGGTCCTCCTGACTCCAGGGCCAGTGTCACTGTGCCACCTAGCTGCCTGGATTATGTAAATTTCAAAGAGATTAAATGACTTTTCCAGCTCAGGAACTATGGTAGGATCCAAACCCAAGTTTTGCTCTTCTCTTTATATAAAAAATCATACATCTTCTAAAGTCTCTCAGAATTTGATCACCTTCTGTTACTAGATTTGAGAGTATTGGCCTAACTTCTTTACCTCAAAACCTGTCTGCAGTGAACTCCTATAGAATCTTGTTGCTAATTATTTTCCATATAATTTAATTCAGAAAATGCCACTTAACAAAACTGCTTTCTCTAAGATTAGAAGAGAATTAAGACCCTAAAAGACCCTCTGCCCAAATGAAAGCGCTAAAAAACTTCTACAGTAAGTCAGCCAGTCATATGTTGCTGATAGATTTTTCTCCTGGTTTCCCATCTTCCTTGATTCTACACCAAACATCTATTCTCTTGTTTAGAGACAAAACAAAACCAGAACTTTTTCATAAAGAACTTCACCCTTAACCTTTTTCTCAGGGTCACAGTTTCCTTCTCTGTAAAAGGGAGTCTTTGCTCTAACGTCTAGACCAACAGTATTTAACTTCCTTTGTGCCCTGAATCTATTAGGCAGTGCTTAGGAAAGCTAAGAGCCCTTTCTCAGAATCATATTTTAAAGTGTATATTCATAGGATCACAAATTAAACAGATTCTGTTGAAATAGATATAAATTTTCCCCCATTTTTCATGAATGTCCTGAGGGAGCCCTTAGGGTTCTGTGCATCCTAGGTTAAGAATCCCTTATGTCAAATGATTTCTATTGCCCTTTCCAGTTGACTTTTAATGGGATCCTAGGAATGTAAACCAAGGAATTAGTTAAAATGGAAAACTGCCTCAAAGTGAGCATTCATTCATAAAAATATGAAAAAGAGACATATAAGTGCAACTGTGTAATGCACAGCTAAGATTGGCCAGCAAATCCATTGAATCAACAAATTTCTCAAGTTTCCAATCCTTGTGGTATCATTATTTATTTTCAGAATCTATTTATTTTATTTATTTTCCTCCTTGGATAATAAAATCCAATCATGTGTTTTTTGTTTGGTTGGGTTTCTGGCTAGACAAAATAAATGAGACAGAAAAGGGAACCCTATAGTAATAGAAATTAGTACTATCCATGCATGTGTTTAGAAAGCATGAGAAATTCAGGCAGAAGTGTTAAGTACATATAGAAAGAAACTTTCAGCTAACACTTTGCTTCCCTTACAGGACAGGCCCAAGAAACCTAACTGATGCTATTATAGGCATTTCAAAAAGGAAAGGAGAAAGAAAATTAAGGATTTCAAGAAAGAATGTTTTCATTAGCCCCCTAACCTGCAGGAAAAAAAGGTGTTGAGTGATTTCTTGAAGGAGTTCTTCCTCTGCCTTCTCTGGGTAAAATTTGGCCAAGAACCGGAATTTTATTGGATCTTCCTTGGGAATTTCTTGTTCCAAAACCTATTTCCAAGCATGCAGACATAAAAAGAGACAAAATGATAAGTATTAGCAACTGCAGAGAAAAGTCAGAATGCCAATAATGCCTATTTCAATGAGTATATTATTATTCAGTTGCAAAAAAAAAAACTAATAAATAGAAGGAATTTGTCTATAATGTCCTCATGCAGATAAAGTTTCATACTTCAATAGAAAGAAAAGATTTTTGACATTTTATAATTAAGTATTTGGCACATATCCTTAGATCTTATTTCAACTATTTTGAGGGATTTTTCTAATGTGTCATATTTTTTTAAAAATTTATAGAATTTAGGGGCGGCTAGGTGGTGTAGTGGATAAAGCACTGGCCTTGTAGTCAGGAGTACCTGGGTTCAAATCCGGTCTCAGACACTTAATAATTACCTAGCTGTGTGGCCTTGGGCAAGTCACTTAACCCCTTTTGCCTTGCAAAAAAAAAATTTATAGAATTTACTGTTATTTTCAATCTTGTATTCGTCATGAGCAACAATTTTAACTGACCTAGTTATTGTCATATCCAGGTAATAAATCATTTATATCATGTTTTCCAAAAAGACTCACTGGATTAAGGAGCTAGTGATTGGGATATCCTCACCTTTTTTTCCATCTTCAACCAGGTACAGACCCCTTTAATGGTATACTGAAGGCCAAAGAACCAGGTTTCCCGGAGCCCTAGAGTTCGGCACACCAGGTCAAACAGATCTTTCCCCTTCCATTTCATCTGAAACAAGAATGAGACTGTGACTCAGCCCTCATGAAGTCTAGGGACTTCCTTCATGCAATCTGCCTGATTGTTCTCATCTAATTACAGGTGATAGTATTCTATTGGCCAGAGTCTTAGACCAAAAAATTCATTCTTTTCAGTATTTCAGTGACCCTTTCTTGAAATACTACCTACTACTCTGAGGTTAGAACCAGGAGATGCCTAGGTGTAGAGAGATGATCTCACCTCTTCAGGATCTCAGTAACAAGGAGAGATATCCCCAAATAGAAGAGATGTTGAAATCACCTTTCTCTTTCTTGGAATGGAGTATCCTGGCTAATCAGAGACCAACACCTCATACCAGGGTACCAAGATCTGTGTATCACTGATCTAAGAAATTCTTAGTACATTAGTGTTAGCAAATCACCAGCTTGAAGGAAGAAGAAGCCTTTAACAATATGTGGATCATTATCAAAGAGTCATGATCTTATTCTCCTCAGTATTTGAGGAAGGTCAATAAGGAGCACTGAGCCAGTAAAAGAACTCATATATAGCTGGTCATCAGAGCCATTTGGCAGTCAAAAAGGGCTTTCTACTTGAGGCCTCAGTTTGAGGTTGTCCTAATAATTTAGTACATCTGCTACTAGTTGGTAGCTGGGGGGTCAACTCACTTGCTATTCCAGTAGTGAAAGATTTCATGTTTGAGTAACTAAAGCTAATTTTATTTAGTCCTAAGAAGACCCCCAAAATCAATTAAACCAATAAATGAAAAGCAATGAAAATTTCACCATTTTATTACTTTCATCCACCTTCCTCTGTTCCTGGTGCTTATCAAATACTTTCCAAAGGAATCATACTGGTCAAAGATCAAGATTCCTTTTTCTCTGAGCGATTTATAAAATAGTTCAATAATACATCACCAGGTCTCTTACCTCACAGCTGAATTCCATCTCAGCATCCATTGTGATCACTTTGACTTTGAAAATCTTTGGCTGCTTTTTTGTCAGCCCCCTGATAGACATGTTTTTGGAAATAATGATCTTTCAGTTGATGGATTGACCTAATATTGAACAAGAAACAGAAAGGAGTCATCTCACCAGGTTAAGAAATCATTTCCAAGGGGCAGCTAGGTGGCGCAGTGGATAAAGTACTGGCCCTGGAGTCAGGAATACCTGGGTTCAAATCCGACCTCAGACACTTAATAATTACCTAGCTGTGTGGCCTTGGGCAAGACACTTAACCCCATTTGCCTTGCAAAAAAAAAAAAAAAACCTTAAAAGAAATCATTTCCAAAGTTATATTTCATTAAATGAAAATGAGGCAAATAGAAAATGATTCTTCTCCAAAATAGTTTTTCAGATGGGAGTTTTCTTTATTTTATACATGAAAATTGCATTTTCATTTATAACAAAGCCATAGTCCTGTTACCAAAATGGTTGCTATTGACAAACAAGAAATTTGAAAATGGACAAATATGAAATTTTAATTTGTTAAATTTAATTTAAATAATTTGTATGTTACTTGTCATTCATTTGCATATTATTGGCATGTTCAAAAATATACTTTCTAGCTCCACATTTGTTTACGCAAATGATCCTAGCTTTTCTTCCTGAAATATCCTGTAGACATATCACCCAGTAACCTCAGATTATATGATTTTGTTTTTCTCTAATCTTGAGACTTCTGTTGATTGGATAAATTTATATCATTATAATAACATGTCATTTGGCTCCAAGGTTGTCCAGGAATCTTTACAATTCAGAATATTGACAGTAATCTGGAAGTAGGTGAAGAAGACCTCCAAGCAGTCGAAATAGATGTCAGAAAGTCCATGTACTAAAGGTACTTTATTCACAGTAGGACTAATCAGACTAGCCCTTCAGAATCTATTCATTTCCTTTTTTAAAATGTGGTATTGATATCATTTTTCCATAACTTTCCTTTCTGAGTATATTCCATTCTGCTCCCCTCCCCAGTGAGTCATTCCCTTTTAACAAAATTAAAAAGAAAAGAGGAAAAAAAGCAGTTTAGTAAAACCAACTACCACATCAATGGAGTTTATTGTAAATACATTCATTATCCCACATACTGAATCTCCCACCTGGAAAAGAGAAAAGAAAGATGCATTTTCTTAACCCTTCCTTAGACCAAGCTTGGTGCTTTGGCCCATCTCTAATGGGGCTTCATATCTGGTCTCTCACATCATTCATCAGGAGTACCAAACTAGAAGGGGAAGGCAAACAATGGAAGGAGTATTGGCTCAGAAGTCCTAAAACCTGGTTAGCTCCTGGGCCACCTTAAAAATCACTTAATCTACTTGGGCCTCTCTGCTCTTTTGTAAAATGACTGGCATTTGAGGTCTCTTCCAGTTCTTAGAGCCAAGAACCTAAGAGTTTGTGAACTATAACATCTAAGAACTTAAGTTGCAAGAGAGAGTTGACATCAAAGGGAGGAGCCTGAAAAAAACAAACAAACAGAAAAAAGGGTAGCTTTAAAGACTTAGAAAAGTATTAACACGAGACCAGTTAGTCTGAAGGTGCTGGCCCCTCAAGGGACTATGGACAGTCAACTTCTGTACTAACTTCTGATTAATCACAGAGAAAGTATGGACTTGGAGAAAGGAGGGAAAGGAGATGACAAAACTTGGTCCCATTGATTGGTCCATGGGACTAAGGCTCAAGATGTTGCCATGGCTTCCAGGTGACCTAGGACATTAAAAGGTCCACTTTTAACAGGAACTAGCATCCCTCAGACTTAGATAAAAATTCCATTCCCCAGGAAACCACCACAGTCAGGTAACCACAACTATTTCCATATGGAGATAAAGGAGAACTCTGTTTACAGAAGCTAAGGCAGGATCCTTAATGACTATCTTTTCCAAGCTATTTTTGTTTTTTTTTTCCTACGGATTTTTTGCTTTGTTTTTGTAAGGTAACTTGCCCAAGGTCATCCAGCTAAGTATTAAAGGTCACATTTGAACTCAGGTTCCCCTGACTCGAGATTATCCACTATGCCAACTAACTGTCCCCTTCCATGCTATTTCTGAATAAATTTGGTTTTTGTAAAATTTTCACTTCAAATACTATGGGGGAATATAGTCAAGCCTCTTGACTCTTCCACCTTAAAAAAATAAAAGGTAGGCTTTAATGTAGAGTCTACCTTAGATACCCAACAGAACCCAAGACATTTAAAGTTAGAGAGGATTTCAATACTCTTATTTTATAGCAGAAGGAAGCCAGGGAGGGTCCTAAGACTTGCCCAAAGCCACATAGCTAGTAAGTGACAGAGCAGGACCTGGACAATTTTCTGCTCTGCCACATTATATCCTACATTTTCACTGTTGTTTATAATGATTGTAAGTCAAGAAATCACATTCAGTATATTCTGTTCACAAAGGCAATGAGTAGCATATTTAGAAATATTTTTAACTTAACTTTTAAAAAAAGTTTTGTGTTTGAAAGGATAGTGATTATTTAGTTATCTAGAAAATTTTTTCTTGTAAAAACTTCAACTTCATTTCCCGGATGACATAATTGAGACACTGAAGCACAAAATATCAACTGCCCAAGGTTAAATACAGATAAGAAGGAGGAAGAGCTGCTTGGAAATGAAGTTAGCCCCTCCTTGCCCACTGAGTCACTCTCTATCCGGTTGCTCCTACAAGTTCTCACTTGCTGTTCAACATTAATGGAACTCTATTTTTTTTAATATGTTTATTTTTTAAAAGAAAGATTGCATTTATTTTGAGTTTTACAATTTTTCCCCTATTTCAGCTTCCCTCCCTCCACCCCCCACGAAGGTAGTCTGTTAGTCTTTACATTGTTTCATATACACTGATCTAAGTTGAATGTGATGAAGGAGAAATCATATAATGGAACTCTATTTTAAAACACAGATAATAGAACCCCAGAATCCTTAACTGGTCAGAACTATTTAAAAATGTGACAATCCTAATTGCTCATCAAAAATGTGAACTGAGAGCTTGATGTTGGCCCCCTCTATCTTTTTCATTTTGGCAATCTGATAAATATCCTCATTAGAAATATGGTTTTAGCAGCAATTTGTCTAGTCAAATCTTCAAAATGAAAAAGTAATGGACACCAAATAGGCTTCCTTTATTCTTTTAACTTGTTTCTAATTCAATGATGAAAATAAAACAACAAGTTAGAAAAAAGTGATAGGGGGTGAAATTTCCAAAGATCATCCTGGGACTTGGAAATACAATCATGGTGGAAACTTAACCAAACCAAAACAAAGTCTGTGGGACCATCCTAATCAATTCTTGAATCAATCCATTATGATGAAAAATCTATATGGCTCTATAACATTCTCCTTCACTACTCACAACATTGTGAGGGACAGTGAAACAGGGAATTACTAGTCCAATCTAATATTTTTCTTGGCTTTTTCACTCCAAACATGAAATTCTCCCACTAAATATACCCCCCCCCCCCATTTTTGGTCCTGATCCAAACTGTTGGTCCTCTTTGAACAAGTGCTGTCTACTCTGTTAGAATCAGTGACAAGCCCAGAAACCAGGAAACACAAGAAATGAGAAGACGGGAGAAGATAAAAGCAGCAGAGAAAATCAAGAAAACACTTCATTTCTTCAGTCATGAGAAATGTAAAAATAACACCAAGATGCACAAAATATACCTATCTTCTACTGTATCTACTTCAGATCAATTTGCCTTTAGACAGAATGTAGGAAATAAAAGCAAATTACTAACTCTACTGTCATTAATTCATTACAGTGATCACAAATACAGAGGACAGTCTGTGCTTTTTCAGTGGTTATAATGTAAAGGTTTTCTATGTAAAGGTTTTCTAGTTCTCGCCCCCCCAAAAAAAACTATTAAAGATTGTTTACTCCCAGAAGTACAAAACAACTGATGGAATAAGTGTTTATAATGTGTTCTGACAATCCCAGTGGAGTGCTAATGAAAAACCAAGTACAAGGGGTAGCTAGGTGGCATAGTGGATAAAGCACTGGCCCTGGAGTCAGGAGTACCTGGGTTCAAACCCGGTCTCAGACACTTAATAATTACCTACCTGTGTGGCCTTAGGCAAGCCACTTAACCCCATTTGCCTTATAAAAAAAAAAAACAAACCTTAAAAAAAAAAGAAGAGAAACCAAGTACAAAAAAACCTTAAAAAAAAAAAAAAAGAAAAACCAAGTACAAGAATGTATATCTGTAAGGCACTTGTGCATAATTAAGCACAGGAAGAGATACCTGCTCTTCAGAGATAAATTATAGTCCAATCCCCAGAGGTTACACATGTTCTTAAAAAAACAAGGAAAATGTCACCTTTCTAACATACTTTTTTTTCACTGATCTTCTGGCTATCCCTTTAGGTACCTAGTTATAATTAACTTCTGTTATGTCTTCAATCCTGTATAACCTGGAAATTTTTGTCTATTCCATAGGAAAAAAAAATTGACAACAATTTTCATTTCCAATTTCATTGTGAGCTTTTCCCAGCCAGCTTCTCCATAGGAACCCCAGGAAGGGCTGAAAAGAGTACAGTAGCTAATCATTTCTCATTTCCTTCTCAATTACTTCTGCAACCTCAAAAGTTGTCACCCCAACAAAAGATCCCCCCAGGAGGTGATTTTAAAATCTCAGCCAGTCAAGAAAGGATTTTCTTACCTTAAGAACAAACTCACAAAAGTCTAAATGGAGTCAGATGCCTGCTTCTCCTTAGAAGCAGGGAAGGATGACAAGATGCTTCGGAGCCCCCAAGTCCACATCTTAGAGCAGATATCCAGAGCCCCGCCACAGAGAGCCTCTCTCAGGCTCCTGCCACACACACACACACACACACACACACACACACACACACACAAACACACACACATGCACGCGAAAGAGGTGCTTTTCTAAGTTCTCCCTTCCTTTGTTTCCTAGGCAGAACAGCCACTTAGCGCCCTCTGACAAAGCCAAGGGTTCCTTAAGCAGGTAACCCTGAGGAAAGTGGTTAACTCCTTCCTGCTTAGAGGAAGGCGACAAACCTACGGTTTTGAAACAACTGGCTTGGGAATCACATTCCCAGCTACACCTGCCCTGAGGACCCCAACCCTGCCAGTACAGGAACCAAGGTGGAGGTGGGATATTCACAGAGAGCTAAGAGCTTGCTTCAAAACAAACAGTAAGGGATAACCATGGTCACTGATAAGTGAAGAAGTGTCTGAAAAACAAACAAAATAAACAACATAAAACGGTTCCAATGGCCCTCTAGATAATAAATGTGAGTAAATGTTAAATCAATATGCTCAGGTTCATTTATTTTCTTTAGTTCACAGGACCAAGGGTGTAAATAGGCATCAAGATGTCACAAATAGATAGAACCCTGGGAACTGGAGTCAAGAAAAGCTGAGTTTGAATCCAATGCCAGACACTGTGTGACCTTGGGAAAGTCACTTAACCCTGTTTTGCCTCTGTTGCCTCATCTGTAAAATGAACTGGAAGAGAAAACAGCAAAATATCCAGTATCTTTGCCAAGAAAATCTCAAATGAGGTCATGAAGAGTCCAATAGGACTGAACAACAAAATAAGGGAATAATAGCACCTAGATCCCAGGGCTTTGAGAGCAACAAATAATATAAGGATTTAGGACCATTTGACTTTTTTCAGAAAAGAGGAAACAAAAGCATATACTAACTTTACTTTCATTCATTCATTACAATGATTACAAATAGAGAGGTGACTAGTTTGTGCTTTTTTTAGTGTTAAACCTCTATGTAAAAAAATGGTTTTCTCATTCTCCCCCAAAAACCAATTTATTAAAGGTTGCAAACCTAAAACTTAAACTATATGTAAACCTAAAACTATATGTAAATAAGTTATAATAGCTATATATATATAATAGCTATAATAGCTAAAACTATATGTAAATAATAGCTATTATTATGAAATACTTTAGAGACCATCTAGTACAGGGGTTCTTAAACTTGTTTGCTTAATGGACCATTCTGGTGGTCTGGAAAAGCTCAGGGAAGGATCCCTTTTCTAAATAATCATTCAAATGCACAAAATAAAAATTATAAAGAAACCAACTATAATAAAATAGCTATTTTTTTTAAGTTTGTGGACTCCAAATTAAGAACACTTGATCTATTCCAGCAACATTTAACAAATGAGGAAACTAAGGTCCAGAAAAGTAACCAGGCGTGAAATAACATGCATAATAATATTTAAATTAATAGGTAACAGAGTCAAGATTTGAGCCACCATTATTTGAGCCCCCTTCAATGAGGGCTCTAGAGAAAAATGTCACCCTGTACCAGATCTTCTGACTAGAGTCCAGCAATCTACCTACTAGGCCATCTGGCTACCTTGTCAAGAAATCTGACAGCCAATCAAGAGAACCTGTATAAGAACTAATCATATACTCAGAATCATACAATTTAGAATTAGAAGGAACCCTAGAGATCATACTTCTCCCTTTCGTTTTACAGATGAGGAAACTGAGATCCACAGAGGTAATACAAAGTAAGGATGGCCCTTTGTCATTGGTTTCCAAGGCCAAATCTCATTTTTTCTACCCTTTTATTCCAGACTCTGATAACTGGAAATGCTAAATGTGACTCTACAGGAAGACGCAGTTTGGACAAAGGAAAAGGACATTGCAGATAGAGTGAATGGCATGAAAACACAGATAGATATTAGTTTGATTATGAGTGTAACTTAACTGAAAGGTTCGGTACCTGAAGATGGGAAGTAGGAACTGAGCCTGGAAAGCTCAACTGAGGCCAGAACATGGACAGCCTTAACTGCCATGCCAAATACTTTGGCTTATATTTTCTAAACAATGGGAAGCCACTAAAGATTTTTAAAGAAGATTTACACAGTCAGGCATGCTTTGAAAGCAATAGTAATGTCCTTATACTTCTATATCCCAGAATTCAGTGTGACAAGTAAATAAATCCTTTTAAATTGGTTTAGTGATTCTGTGTTTCAATAGAGTTAAGTTCTTCCTCTTGTATACATCAGCCTTAGCCTAGTGCTTGGAATAGAGCATGGCAATCAATTAATAAATGTTGCTGACTTGAGTCTTTTTTGGAAAATACATTTTAGAAAACTCTTTTTAGGCTTAAATTCAAAATTATATTCAAACTTTCACCATTACATGCATATATATATATATATATATATATATATATATATATATATATATATATATATACACACAGATAGACATATGGATAGAGATCAATACCTATAGATTAGAAATACAAAATTGAAAGAGATGCACAAATATCACATACACCTTTCATGCAAGAGTGGAGTCGTAGCTAGGTAACCCAGTGTACAGAGTACTGGCCTGGGAGTCCTAAAGACCCTGGTCTGAATCCTGCCTCAGCCTCCCTGTGCACCTCTAAGCAAGTCATTTAACCTCTCCCAGCCCAAGTTTCCTCATCTAAAAATGAGAAACTAACCACCAACAACCTCCACCAAACAGTATGAGGATCAAGTGAAATAACACATAAAAACCATTTCTCCCTATATAAATATTATTTATTTCAACTGATCCTTACAAATAAAGTATTTACTGAACCCTTATTATATGACATCATGATAAGCACTAAGCAATCAGTTTTGCTCTCAAGGACCTTAGATTCTAACTGGAGAAGACTATATATAGGGGAGTGGTTGTGTTGAGTGTATGTGCACGTGTGTGTATGTATGTGTGGTTGTGGGTGTGTAAGCATGTATGTGTGTATGTGCATGTTTTGGGATAGGTGGGAGAAAAGTATTCAGTAGCAGAGCATGAAAAATAAATGACCAAGAAATGGCCTCAGGAGCCTGAATGCAGGAGGAAGTAAGGTTCAGACTGACCAAAAGGAAGCCAAAGAGGACAGTGGCAGATTCAGGAAGGAGTTACACATTTAGAGGTAGTTGGTGGTGTAGGACAGTGTTAAACCAAATTCCCAATTTAGTGGTCTTTCAATGACATGAAGTCCTTCTTATTCTGGCTGATTTAAGGGCAAACTATGTCAAACACCTCTGCAATTCCCTCATCCAAGTGTCTCCATCTGCAAAATGAAAAGGTTGAGTTGGGTGTTCGGAGGAAGCACTTAATACTCCTAGATTGTTTGAAAGTCCTATGAAGGTGATCTTTAGCATTCAGTCTAACTGGTTTGGACCTGAAATCAGGAAGACCTGGTTCTGAATCCAGTCCCTCACCCCTGATCACTATGACACCCTGGTCAACTACCTTAAATCTATGTATGCCTCAGTTTCCCCCCTCTGTAAAACATGCATAATTGCTCCTACCTTCAGACTGCTGCACAGTACAACACACAAGGCCTTAGCACAGGGCTTGACACAGTAGGTGCTTAATAGTTTTCTTCCTCTTTTCACATTGGACATTCTAAACTGAGGCTGAGTTTATTGGACTGAAGGGGAATATTGTACGCCAATCCTTCTTGCCCAACTTACTGTACATGATCTTTTTTTGTTTTTTGCAAGGCAATGGGGTTGAGTGACTTGCCCAAGGCCACACAGCTAGGTCATTATTGTCTGAGGTTGAATTTGAACTCGGGTCCTCCTGACTCCAGGGTCTGTGCTCTATCCACTGTGCCACCTAGCTGCCCCTGTACACGACCTTTAAAGGAGTCCATTGCCCACTTTTAAGATTACAAGGCTAGGGATCCTAGAATCCTGAGAAAAGCTACAAAGAACAGACTGCTTCATATTTCTGAAGTTACTTATGCTCTTTGTGTTGAGGGGAAATATGACATTATTTGAATAAGCACATAGTTTTTGAGATACCTTTATGTCTTGCTTCTGTGGATGTGATCTATGTTAACATTATACAAATATAAAAAGAAATGGTCCAGATATTGGGAACTGATCACATATATGCTATGGAAGCATATAATACACACACACACACACACACACACACACAAAAGATTGTAAGCAGGAACTGTTTTTTGCCTATTTTGTATTCCCAGCACTTAGCACAGGCATTTAATGTTGTTACTGTTTGTCCTTTACTTTTTTTTAGGTTTTTGCAAGACAATGGGGTTAAGTGACTTGCCCAAGGCCACACAGGTAATCAAGTATCTGAGGCCGAATTTGAACTGGATCCTGACTCCAGGGCCGGAGCTCTAGCTGCCCCTTGTCCTTTACTCTGGATGAAGACCACGACTTCAGGAAGGTGATTCCATGCATTGGATTTGAGGGGGCTGCGCCGAGTCCCCGGCCTCTCCTCGGGGGTCAGGTGGCCCTGGATGCCAGTCAATCAGGGTCCAGTGCCTTGACGCGAGTCAAGGTCGCGTTTGCCGCCGAATTTGAACTCCGAGCCCGAGGGCGCGGCTCCCTCAGTATCCACGGGCCGCGGGGCTTCTCCGGGCCTCGCGCTCGTCTTTGGGGCTCCGCCTCAGCGCCCCCAGCTTTGTCCGGTGGCGGGGCGGCTGCCTGGTGCAGTGCCCTCATTTTACAGCGGAGGAAGCCGAGCCCCGAGGGGCCGCAGGGCACACGGCCGGGCCGGGCCGCGCCCCCTGCGTGTCCTCCTCCGCTCAGCCCAGGGTGGTGGTTGGGGTTACGGCCCCGAGTCTAGGCCAGGGGGACCCCGGCCCCGACCGACCCCGCCCCGCACCGAGGCTGAAAAGAAGAGGTAGAAGGCGGCGACCGCGGGGGCCTAGGCCGGAAGCGAGGCGGCGCCGCATCCGGCCTTCCGCCTCGTGTCCCGCCCCTATCCGCCCGCCCGGCTCCGGATTGGTGGATAACGGGGAAAGGGGAGGGGAGATATCGGGCCACGCCCCCTAAGGCGCGCGGTTTGTTCCGGTCGCTCGAGAGGGAGGCGGGGCGTCCGGGCACGCGCCGTGACGCCGCGCCGGCGTCGCAGGTCAGAGGTCAGGCTCCTCGGGCCGCCGGTGCGGTTAGGCCCCCGGTGGCGCGCGGCTCCTCCTCGGTCGGGGTACGAGCCCGCTGGGCCGCGAAGCGGCGGGAGGGCTCGGGCCGTGCGGGCACGGGACGAGGGAGGGATGAGGAAGCCGCGGGGCTGGCCTGGAGCCCCGGCCGGGCCCGCGGGTGCGCTCCCCGCGCCTCCCCCGGGTGCGGAGAGCCGAGCTGGGACGGAGCCCCGACTCCCTCTCCCTTGCAGGGGGGGAAACTGAGGCAGGGGCCCCGCTGGAGCTCAGGCCCTGAAGGCCGCTGCCCCTTCCCTCCGCAGCCGCCCCCAGCCTGGCAGCTCCCCGAGGGCCCGCGCCGCCGGCCCCTCACCAAGCCCCGGGCCTCGGCCTCCCGCCTCCGTGCCAGTGCCACATCCCGACTGCAGCGGGCATCGGCGGCGTCCAAGAAGAAAAGGAGCCCAGGGACTGTCGCCCCGGTTCTCCGCTTCCGTAACCCTAATCAGAGCATGGTTGGGATTCTCGTGGTCCAGTAGATAGGAGGGCCAGACCCAAAAACTCGCCTTGCTGGGTTCAAATCTGGCTGGGTGACCCTGGGCAAGTCACTTAACTTTGCCTCAGTTTCCTCATCTGTCGAATGAACTGTAGAAAGAAATGACAAACTACTCCAGTATCTCTGCCAAAAAAACAGCAAATGGGGTCACGAAAGAATCAGACAGGACAATTAGTTTTATCATAAGTTTTACCAGATTGACAAAGGAATCCATGACCCAAAATAGCTTAACCTTTTCTAATCAAGGTCAACACCAGAACAGGTCAGGATGATGGGAAGGGATTCATCTACCTCTGGCATATAGCCAGGCAGTGACAGAGGCTGGACCCCATCCCTACCCTCTTCTCTTCTTTACTTGGGTATTTTTCCTAAGGTCTAGAAACATTGGAAGACTTCTGTATATTTAACTTTCAACTTCTTGGGTGAGGGTGAAAATTAGGAAGCAAGGTTTGAAACTTGGCTACTCCTCTCACCCAGCCTGTTTATGTTATCAGTCATGATCACCAACTAGACAGATTGTTAAGCTTTGAAATTTCTTTCTCAGGTAACACAGTCTTCAAAATGTCGGTTGTTCGTTCTACTGTCCATGCCAAATGGATCGTGGGTAAGGTGGTTGGAACAGCGATGCAAAGAACTGCCAAAGTGCAAGTTAACAGGCTCGTTCTGGATCCCTACTTACTAAAGGTGAGTCTTATCGTTATTGTCATCAAATATGATTGATAAAGCAAAAAACCACATACAGGACTTCACAAAGTACAGATCTGGTCCTCGACTCTCCTTCAAAATAACACATTTGAAAAATCATTCCTGGCTAAGTTGATTCAAATCTAGCTTTGTTTTCCCATAACTTTTTTTACAAATGTTATCCCAAACTCAATATGAACATAAAAAAATATGAACATAAAGTTGTATCTACTTTAGCAAGATGATTTACATATTACACTTTTAGTATCTCTAATCCCAATCAGTTTTGTTTGTGTCTATAATTTAAATAGCTGGGCACAGTCAACATAATGTTATTTTGTTACGGTTTTTGTTGCATCCTGTCCAACTTGAAGTTTTCTTGGCAGAGATACAGAGTTTGCCATTTCCTTCTCCAGTGGATTAAGGCAAACAGGTAATTGTTTTGCCCAAGGTCAAACTGCTAGTGAGTGTCTGTGGCCAAATTTGAAATTATGGAGCTGAATCTTCTGACACCGGGACCAGCACTTCAGACTCTTTACCGCCTAATTTTGCTTTACTTTGCAGTGTCACTTTACTCTTGTATTTCATTACACTGATGTCCCACCATTTATTCAGCCATCTGCCATTTGATCTTCATTTATATATGGCCTACTCTGTGCCAGACACTGTGCTAATTGTTTAACAAAAATTATCTCATTTGATTTTCACAACCACCCTGGGAGGTTGGGGCTATTGTCATTCCCATTTTTATAACTGAGGAGACTGAGGCAAACAGGTGAAGTGACTTGCTCAGGATCACACAGTAGTGACTGAGACTAGATTAGCACCCAGGTCTTCCTGACTCCACGTTGTTGGCCATTTTTCATTCTAGCAAACAGCAGCTGCAACTATTTAGGATCCATGTGAGTTGTGGAGATCAGAATTGAGGGATACTTGGAGGATGACTGTAGGGTGCAAATAAGAAATGTTGGGAAGCACCTTGCTGCTCCCTGAGCATTATGGATTCACCCCATCCTCAGAAACTGAGTCTTCTGTCTTATCCTTCTTGGGGAACACTATTAAGTTATGAAGACAGGATATAAACTAGACTCTTCTTTTCTCAACAGTACTTTAATAAGCGCAAAACTTACTTTGCTCATGATGCCTCGGAGCAGTGCACAGTTGGAGACATTGTGCTCCTCAAAGCATTGGCGGTGCCTCGAACCAAGCATGTGAAGCATGAATTGGCTGAGATCATCTTCAAAGTTGGAAGAGTCATTGACCCAATTACTGGGAAACCCTGTGCAGGAACCACCTACTTGGAAAGCCCAATAAACTCCAAGACTGCCCTCCTCAACCCAAGTCTGAAAGAACCGGATGTTCCTTCAGCATAGCCCTGCAGGGTCACCCAGAACCCACCAGAAGGCAGAAGAGGTTTCTGTGAATGTTCTCGGCTTCAACTGCCCCTACTTCTGTAGATGAAGAATCCCAAATGAAACAATAAGTAAGGGGCTTTTTGAAGAGCATGCCTTTTCACAAGGCCTCATGACTCCTTCAGATCACCTTATCAGAATGACAATGTGAATGTCATCTTCCATCTTATAACCACAGACTGTATCATTGACTAAGCTAATTGCTGTGGAAAATAGGATTGAGGGTCCACAGAATGTAAAATAACGAGAGCTGGGGGAAAGGGGTGAGTAGAGGACATGTTTGTGAATAATTATCCTTTTCTTAAATAGTAAAATCATGGAAGGACTGTATCTGATTTTTATTTTTAATGATTTGTATTCCATTTTTTTCTCACCCCTTATTCTAAATGGGAAAAAGGTCTTCAATTTTATGGAAGATTTATTTATATAGATTAAATTGAATAAAAAAGAAAAAACCTTTTTTAAGGAGTTGGGGGAAAACGAAGCCTCGCAACATGTTTCCAGGAAGCAAACTGTTCATCCCTTCGTGTGAAATTAGGAAAAATGAAGCTTCCCTTTTAGTCATGTAGTCATAACTACAATTTGTTTTCAGACTAAGAAGCTGAGGGCTGTTCCAAATGATGAGCCCTTTGGGGATCCAACGATGGGAGAGGCAGGACAGTTGTGCCCCTCCCCAGTGGGGTCTGCCAGGAGGTTGGGGGGGTGACCGAGGCGTGCAGTTCGGGTGTGTGCCCCCCGCCGGGCCCGAGCCCCGTGGCTGCCTTGTTAGCGGCACTGGGACTTGGGCATTTGAGGAGAGCCGCTGTCCCTGTGCTGTTTCTCCCCGCAGCCACGGCAGGACAGCCGCGTGTTCCCCGATAATAGCGCCTCCGGGCCCGGGGAAGTCCGGAGGGACCCGGCAGAGCCGGGGGCGGCCAAGGTCACGGGCGCGGGGCCGGCCTGCAGCGGCGCCGGCGGCCGCGGGGTGGCGCGGGGCCCCCGGCCCGGCCCCTTCGGCCTCCGTCGAGCGGCGCCGCCGTGGGGGAGGGGAGGGGCGGCGAGCCGAGGCGCCAGAGCAAGATGGCGGCGCGAGTGCTGCGGGGCCTGGGAGCGGCCGCGCCCCCCCGCCTGCGGCCGGGCCTCAGGTGAGCGGCGGCCGGGCCGGGCCGGGCTGCGGGGCCCGGGGCTGCCCGCGCGCCCCGCCAGGGGTCAAGGTCACGGCCGCGCGCCCCCGGGGAGCGGCTGCCCCCCCCGCGGAGCGGCTGCCCCCCCCGCGGAAGGGCCGCGGAGGCCAAGGGCACCGGGGCGGGCGGGGCGCGCGGGCGGGCGGGCGGCCTTGGCCGCGGGCCGGGCCGGACAGTGTTAGAGTTCACGTCCGATTGGTGCCGGAAGAAAGTTAGCAACAGGGCCGGCGCCTGCGCACGTGTGTGTTTGTGTGTGTGTGTGTGTGTGTGTGTGACCGTGACAGGCGCGCGTGTGTGACACGCATGTGTGCGTGTGTGTGTGTGTGTGTGTGTGTGTGCGCGCGCGCGCCCCGGAGGCCGCGCCGGGCCGGCCCTGCTGCCGTCCCCTTTGGGAGGCCCCGGAGCACCTCCTGCTCCCCGGCCCCTGCCGTCTCGGCTGGGACGGACGTGGCCAAACACCCCGAGCGCCGGAGCCGCTTTATTTGTCGTCGTCGAGATGCTTTGACGAACGAATGCAGGAGATTTGTAAAAGCCACAAGTTCAAATTCAGACTCAGGGAAAGCTTACTTTGCCTAGTGGGTGGGTCGGGAGCCTGTGTGACTTGTGGGCAAGGGGCTGTGCTTCCCGGGGTGCTTCTTGGCCCTGAAGGTCACCTCCGGACTACTGACACCGGCCTGGTTCTGTGGAGTCCTCGGCTGCCTCAGAACCGTTAGACTCCTTGGCTGGTGCTGCCTATGGGAGAGGCGTACTAAGTAACCCTTGGTGATGCTCTGGGACTAAGTCCTCATTGTCTGCTTTTCCTTTAAATTCCAGCCGAGAGCCTAACTGCAAAAGCTTGGGACCTTATAGAGTGCTTTCTGAGGGGAACGCAAAGTTCTCCGGATTCTTTTATTCATGCATGTTTGTTGGGATACACAAATGGATGACCCCTAGAGGCACAGCCCAGGGGATCTATGTGGTGAGAGGTCAGACAATATTTGTTGGATGAATTGCCCTTAGTTACAAATCATATATCCAGGAGATAGATTTGATTCAGAATTCATTTGATAACCCTCTTTGGGCAGAGATGGATCACATTGCCAAGCCTGGGCAGAGTGCTTGAACAGGCTTCATGGGGCCATGGGAATCCCAGAATTTTAAGGGAGATGGTAGGATCCAGCCCATGGGAATGGTAGAGGAGTTGAGTCAATTCAGTGAAGATCCACCAGAATTGGGAAGAAGGTGGAAGCAGGGCTTGCAGGGAATGTGTGGCAATTGCCAGCAGCCTTCCAATCAGCCAGGTGCTGGGACTCTCAGAGAGGAGAGAAGCACATTTGTGGGATCACTCCTTCCCAATTACTACATGTCAAAAAAGATGAGGCAAGATCTGCCCAACTAGAGGGGAGACTTAACTTTGGGGGGGGGTTCATGAGATGGATAAATTGGACCCAGATTATCAAGACTAGGCCAGAAGACATTAGTTAACCTTGATGAAACTGGAAATTAGGAACCACTGGATTAGGATTTTTTTCCTAATCAGAAAAGCTATATGCCAAACATAGGAGTCTGCCCCCTGATTCCAGAGAAGTTGGTGGGAACCCCTGGGACGATTCTCTTTTCTTTGTATGGGGGCAGGGTCACTCTGGAATGGGCTCACCTGAGAGAGGGGTCAGAGCCTTAGAAAGCATTGTGGTTCTGGGACGTTCAATGAGATCAAACTCTAGAGAGTGTACTAACAGCAGAGTAGTAGATGTGCCCTGATGAGTGCCAAGCTGACCTAATTTTAAAGCTATTGCTAATTGTATCAGACTGATGATACAATTCAAAGATGGAAGATCTGGGAGGAAAGACCATACTGACCAACAGTGAGTGCTTAATAGACATTTGTTGGTTGTTGAATAGAAATTCATTTAGAAGGAAATTTTCCAATCTGTTCTGTCTATTGGTGTTTGTTTCTTTAGATTTTAATTATAGTAGGAAGACTGACTTTAGTGTAAAGTCATTCTTGAGATACTTTCCATTTCATGTAAATTTTGCTTTGTCAAAGCTTGTTTTAGAAGGAGAATTCCTAGAATTCTCATATAAAAACTTTTCTGTATGATTACTCTGGCAGGAAATGCAGCGTGCTAAAATCATTCTCATTTCTTTTGGATATCACTTTCTAGGGGAAAATAGTCTGATAAGGTAGTCTGCCTCTCCTGATAAGATGAGATAAAATAATTTGATAAGATGATTTAAATAACTTTTATAAGCTTTGATTATACTATAAAAATAAATTTTAGTAGCTCATATGTATATAAAGCACTTGGAGTTTTTATGAGCTACTTTCTTGGTGAACAAGGTTATAATTCAGACCTTACAGATGAGAAAACTGAGGCTGTGGGAGGTTAAGTGACCTCGACAAGATTAACTGTGGGGAGATGGACATCTAATATTCTCTTCTGTGATCATTCCTAGGGGCCTCACAACTTCTACCAACAGACCTCGTGAAGACAGTTGGTTAAAATCTTTATTTGTCCGGAAAGTTGACCCAAGAAAAGATGCTCACTCCAATCTCCTAGCCAAAAAGGAAACAAGCAGTCTGTACAAAATACAGTGTGAGTGGATTCTTTCCATTTAAATATTTGCATTTCCTTCCTTTGTTCCTAAATTTATTGCTGAATTTCTTGTTTCAGTTCACAATGTGAAACCAGAATGCCTGGAAGCCTACAACAAAATTTGGTATGTAGCTCAAACTACCCATGGTTTGGGGTTGGGGGGTGTGAATTGGGTTTGTGTTGGCTCTTCTGGAAATTGCTAAAGAAAAATGAGAGGGGCGGCTAGGTGGCATAGGAGATAAAGCACCGGCCTTGGAGTCAGGAGTACCTGGGTTCAAATCTGGTCTCAGATACTTAATAATTACCTAGCTGTGTGGCCTTGGGCAAGCCACTTAACCCTGTTTGCCTTGCAAAAACCTAAAAAAAAAAAAATGAGCATTTCTGTAAAACTCGATTGTTGTCTCTTTACTCTTAAACTGAACTCTGTGATTAAAATCAAAGGGGAGGAGGAAGGAAGGTAAGAGGTGGATATGCAAAGGCACATCATCTACCCCCTCTGGTATAGAGTCCTGCATAGTCTCTTGAAATTTATGTATCTTTGAAGAAATGGGAGAATTGGACTGATAGATTTTTAATGAATTTTGCATAAAATATTTTCATCCTCATGCTATATAACGTCCCATGGCAAAAGTGATTTTGTAGACCTCACCTCTACCAAAGTTCAAAGAAAGTAAGGGAGGTTTCAAAAAGCTTAGAAATTTTCAGTAGCAAAAATTGTTACCTTTTTTTTTACAGGAGGTTGTTTAGGGAGATACAACTGCAGAGTATTTTAGCCCTTGACGTTTTAAGCAAAAACTTATTTTATAGCAAACCCAAACCATTTGCTTCTGTCTTCACTCTTATCTTTTCCACTGTTGCCCCCAAACCTGAGCCTCCAGTCTTATTAGGGCCTAACAGTCCAGTGAACATTTCCATCAGGATATCTTGTCAGTTTCTGAAACACATCTCTGGACAAATTTTCCTAAAAATTTTCTGAACAGATTTCTCTGAAACTACTTTGTACAAAACTGGACTTATTTTCCTTCTGCTGCTAGAAGTTGTAGAGAAGCAAACTAAATCCTGATGTCAGGAAAATCTACTTAATGATTAAATCTAACTGGAAAGAACACCTGACAACTATAGTGGATTTATCCTGGGGGTCTTCAGCTAAATCAGGATGACCCCTTCTGGGGCGAATGGTAGCAGGGAGTCTTTTTTTCAGGTAAGGGTTGGACTTGATGGCTCTTTGGGCCTCAGTTTCCTCATCTGTAAAATGAGGTTTTTAGACTAAATGGCTTCTGAGGCCCCTTCCAATTCCTGTTCTCCACTACCACTACCCCAATCCAATGCACAGTTTTATCACAGTTGGAACTCAGAACTTCAGAGTCATCTTTGAGTTATTCTCCTTAATCTACAGCATCTAGGGAGCCACCAAATCTAGCTATCACTTCCTTCCTTTTTTCTTGATGCTCATGAAAGAGGAACCCTAATCAGTATCTTCATTACCTGGACCTTCTGAGTCTTGTTTGTCCTTACCCCAATCCGTCCATCCAGCAGTTTCATTCTGGACTAGTGTTTGTAACCAGGACTACTTATCTGTCAGTATGGAAGAAAACCATACCAACCAATCAAATGATTAGAGGTGTGAGTTGCCCAGTCATATTTATTATAGTGAGGGGTTTGTTGTACAAGACATCCTTCTTGCTTGCCTTTACCAGAATCAGTCTAGCCCTTAGCCTGGTTTATAGGAAACAACTGCTGAAGATGCCCTGGGTCCTATGAGAATCTCTTGAACTTAAATGGTTTCAATTCCTTCCAGGTCAGCGAGGCACCACAGAGTCAATGCCAGGCAATCCCTAGCCTATGCTATGTGATGTCAAAATGTGACAATTAGGTACATCCTCACCTGTCTCTCAATGGCCTAATGGTCAGTATGGTCTTTCCTCTCCAACCTTCCATCTCTGAATTGTATCATCAGTGTGATACAATTGTATCGTCAGTCTGATACAATTAGCAATAGCTTTAAAATTAGGTCAGCTTGGCACTCATCAGGGCACATCTACTACTCTGCTGTTAGTACGCTCTCTAGAGTTTTGATCTCATCAAACATCCCAGAACCACAATGCTTTCTAAGGCTCTGACCCCTCTCTCAGGTGAGCCCATTCCAGAGTGACCCTGCCCCCATACAAAGAAAAGAGAATTGTCCCAGGGGTTCCCACCAACTTCTCTGGAATCAGGGGGCAGACTCCTATGTTTGGCATATAGTTTTTCTGATTAGAAAAAAAATCCTAATCCAGTGCTTCCTGATTTCCAGTTTCATCAAGGTTAACTAACATCTTCTGCCTAGTCTTGATAGTCTGGGTCCAATTTAGATATTTTTTGACATGTATTAATAAGGAAGGAATGATCCCACAAATGTGCTTCTCTCTTCTCTGAGAGTCATAGCACTTGGCTGATCAGAAGGCTGCCATGAACACACTTATCTTCCCCCCTTTACTTACAGAGTGGTTATTGAAAAGCTAGTTTCAAAAAACAAGTCAACTACATTTCCTCCTAAAAAAATTTTGAATTTTTAATTTGCCAGAAATCTTTGTTTTTTTTCTCTTCTGGTTTTCACCAAGCACTGGTCTTATAAAACATCCTCCAAAGGAAAAGTTTTGAGCCTTTTCATGGACCTTTGGGCACCACCCCTGAGTGGTATCCCAATGGTAGAGTGCTGAACATGGAGGCAGGAAGACCTGAGTTCAAATCTAGCCTCAACTTACTAGTTTTTGTAGCAAGTCACTTCACTTCTGACTCCCTCAGTTTTCTCACCTATAAAATGAGGATATAACTGAACCTATAACCCAGTGTTATCATGAGGGTAATATTCCAGAAAATACTCGATAAACTCCATCTCAGAATCTTGCCCAAAATATAATACAGAGAAGTACAGAGGAGAACAAAACAAGATCATGGGGTCCATGGGCCCTCTCCTTCAGTCTAAGAAGGGCCATTATTGCAGTTATTCGTCACAGCCTTCCTCCTCCTACCACATCCCAGAGGTCTGTATTCACTCCTTTGCAGTCAGCCCAGCTTCTGATTCTCTTCCCAGCCTCCCTCTAGGGGAAATCTGGAATATAGACTGAACACCAGCATCCTGTCTACCACTCCTCTCCCACCTGCAGCACTTTTCTTTCTGGGTGTCTTGGTTTGCCACTGCTCCAGTAGGGGTAAAACTCCAGGTTCTTGCAGGTCTCTGAAAGACTAGAATACAGGCAGGGCTCCTGACTTTTGGCCTTGGAAAGGACCTCAGAAGCCTTCTGGGCCACCAAGGTTTATTGCCTTGACTTCCATTAATATAGTGTTCTCAGGCTTAAGAATCCCTGGACTTACCACAGTATCCTGTGAGTGATTGTCCTTATTCTAGAGATGAGCCTATGCTCACACAATGATTAAGGATTTTGCTTTTTATTTTATAAAGCATTTATATGGAGTTTTAAAGTTTGCAGTGTGCCTTACAAATAATATCTCATTTTATCCTCTTGATAACCCTATGTTGTAGTTGCTGTTAATATTCCCCCATTAAAGGAAAGGAAGCTGAGGCAGGAAAGGGTTTGAATGACTTGCCTTAGTATCCAAGTCAACATTCAGATCTTCCTGACTCCCAAGGCTAGCACTCTGTTCATCATAGCACCCAACTGCTTCTTTTCTGACTTCATTCAGGGCTCTCTTCATTATGTGTCTGTCTGAGCTCAGGAACATCCTATTCAGGTTAGCTTACAGAAGAGGCTCTCCCCTTCCCTTGCTCTGAGAAGAGTAGATAGCCCTTCTTTAGGGATTTTGCTAGAGAAAAAAAGAGATTACAAGAATTTTTCAAAAGAGAAAACTTAAAAAGGCATTATATGCCCCATTCTCCCCATGTTCCTCTTTTTTTTAACCTTTTTGACCTTTCCTCTCCTACTTCTCAGTCTTATCTTAAGATTGGCCAGCCCCACTGCTGCCTGTGAGCACATTAGACCAAACTCTTGGGCTCTAGCCAGGGAATTTGGCTTGGCAGAGCTTTGGGCTTTAACAGCCCATCTGGACTCTTCCTCACCAAACCTTTGGCCTACACTGCTTCCTTTCCTCTTCTGCCCAGACAAGTCTTTCACCTGGACTCCAAGCTTTAAAGAATCTTATGGTTACCTTTCATTTTAATTCTCTGCCTAAGGGCCTCAGAGAATCCTGTGTCATGGACTACAGGTCCATGATAACCCTGGAGGAATGACTTTCCAAACTCCAAATTTCAGTTTAGAAAGTACTTTGAATATAAGTCAGTACATTGGATGCTTGTGATTTCATTGGTAGAACAAGGAAGCCAAGTCACTAGCCACTTTTATGACCAAAGCTTAGAGAGATTAGATGCCCACCAATGGGCAGGCACACAGCTACAAAGTGTCAGAGGTCTTTCTGTCCCCGAGTCCAACTCTGCCCATGATGGCAAGCTTCATCTCACCTGAAACTTGTGGCAAACAATACCCAACATCTTTGGCACCATCACCAGCACCCTCAGGACATAGGCATGGCATCCCCTAATCAGATGAGGCTCATCAGCTTGCCCTAGCATTCTGTGTACACAACCTGTAGACCTGATAAGCCCTTGTGGCTACACAGAGGAATTGGGGGGGTTGACTCTTTATCACCCACACACTGAAGCATTTATGAGCATCAGTGATCACATGATCATGAATGTTCCCTCTTCTGACCTGCCCAGCACATCTCCTGTCATCTTGGGTCCCGACTCATTTTCCTTTTTGACTACAGGCCATGGATCTGAGGAAAGATGACTACTCTACCCTAGTAATGAAGGGTCTCAGATGTACACGAAAGGAATTGGTAGATAATAGAAATGATAAAAAAATACTAATTCTGCCAGTAATTCCAACAAAATGTACAAATGTGTTTATAGTACCTTTAATTAGTTGGCACAATTCCTAATGCTGGGCCAGACATTGCTAAGTTCTCAGTAAAAATGTTGCTAGTTGATTGATTAGACTAATTGAAAATATGGAATTAATGTTTCTTATTTTTTAAGTCAAGAAGTACTGCCAAAGATTCATGAAGAAAAACACTATCCTTGTACCTTGGTGGGGACTTGGAATACATGGTATGGGGAGCAAGATCAAGCTGGTAAGGAATCTTAAGAATAATTCTTAGAATCTAAAATCAATGCTGAAATTGACCTTATGTCTTAAACCTTTAATTGCTTGAGTAATTCTTAGGCATAATGCTTGGTTGCAGTAAAAACTTCCTAAAATCATGGTACAAACTTACGGTTAAAGAAAATGCAGTATTCTAGTTTGAAACAAATTTTTTATTGCCTTTAAATGTTTAAATTTCTGTGCCTAGACTGACTTTTGTGTACATTTATAATTTGATACTTTCAACTTTGTGTATGTAGTATATTTTAAAATCAGCTGAGCTATTATCATGAACCTCTAAATGTATATATATTTTTAAAAATATATTTCAGTCCATCTCTGGAGGTATGAGGGAGGCTACCCAGCCCTCAATGAGGTCATGAGTAAGCTCAGAGAAAATAAGGTATGCTTTTTTTCATATATTTGCTAATTCTGACTTAAAATAGTACCTATTAGTCTAGATTAAGTGTCTCTTTTCTTTGCATCTTTAGCAATTTTTGTTTTTCTGCTAAAAATGGTGTTCTTGGTGCATTTTGATTTGCAGCTTTTTTTAATAGTATCTGAATTGACATTAAAATAACAGTTCTTTTGGCAAAGTGTAGCTTAGAAATGATAGATTTCATTAGAAATGTTCATAGTGAGTATTTCTGCTTTAGACATCAAAATAGCAACTGTGAATTATTCATAGCATATTTTCAATCCTGTTCTAGCTACTTCCCCTCAATTGGCAACCCAACTGCTCTCCCCCATTCACTGTCTACTGCTCCTCCCTGCCCCAGGTGTGAACAAACTGGATTACTGTTTGATTCTAATGCAGTGGTCCTCAAAATATGATGTTCCAAGGGCCCTCAGGATTCCCCAAGGTCCTTTCAAAGGGGTCTTCAGGGTCAAAATCCATAGTAAATATACTAATTTCTAATCCGGTAAATATTGCTAGATATAAAACATGTAAACAAGTTCTTTTAGTGAGTTTTAAGAGTGTAAAGGAGGGGTGGCTAGGTGGTGTAGTGGATAAAGCACCGGCCTTGGAGTCAGGAGTACCTGGGTTCAAATCTGGTCTCAGACACTTAATAATTACCTAGCTGTGTGGCCTTGGGCAAGCCACTTAGCCCCATTTACCTTGCAAAAACCTTAAAAAAAAAAAAAAAAAGAGTATAACGGGATCCCGAACCCAAAAAGATTGAGAACTGTTGCTTTAATGTACACATCATTAGCATGGCAAACCTTGGATTATGTCAAAAGTCTTTCTTTGTGATTCTCCCAAGTGACCTCTGTTTACAGATTGTCAGATAGTGATAAGTGTATTCTCCCAAAGTTGAGGTGAGATTTATTGGGGAAAATTGAACTTAGTGAGTGTACCCTAGATGGAATGCAAAGAGTTTATGGTGTTAATGGATGTGTGTGGGTGGGTGGGTGGATGATGACGACATTAATAATGTCATGACAACTTTCTTTCAAAGGAATTTGTGGCCTTCCGGAAGGAAAGAGGCAATATGCTGCTTTCTCGGAAGAACCAGCTGCTGTTAGAGTTCAGTTTCTGGAATGAACCTGAACCCAGGCCAGGCCCTAATATATATGAACTCAGGTCTTACCAACTTCGAGTAAGTACAAAAAAGGAAAATCACTTGATTACTCATTTCTCCTTAGAACAGCAACATGCACTAGAATGGGGAGGGGAGGGAATAAGAAGAACCTGGACTTTAAAGCATCTGGACTTCCAAACCAGCCTCAACTTGCCTTTTCAGTGTTTCTTACTGAACTTCTCCATTTTTTTGGTTTTCCTCTGTCCTCTCATCACTTCTCCCTCTTAGGCAGTTGTGAAACTTTAGATGTCCATTCTTTAGCATGTCTCCTGAGAGCATTTCTGAGCTATTTAAAAAGAAAAGGCCTAAAACTATAGGACTCATTTGAAATCACTCTTTATTGAATTTATTACAGAGGGGTTAGAGGATCTAGTAAATATCAGGTGACCAATTTATAGTAGCCTCAGTTTGGAAAATGGGTTTTCCCAAATGTTACCCTACCAAAACCTAAAGAAAACTCAACTATAGATCACATGGACTACCGATCAATCTTATCAGTTGGATCTTAATAGGTCTTGGTCTCTAATAATTCTTTTTACTAGAAACCTAGAGCACACTCCTAATTCTTTTTTTTCACAAATATTAAAACAATTGAATTTCCAATTCTTACTAATGTTATTTTGTGTCTATGAAAAAGATTAAAAAAAACAGTAAAAGTGGGACTCTGTGTATACACACATTAATGACTATTTGCTTAAAGGAAGTATCCTTATGTTTTTACTGTTCATGCATTGTTGCTTTGAATTAGGTCACTGACAGTCATTCTAAGTAGGAGAAATATTAATAAATTAGATAATAGTTATTAGAAATCAAATCTGTCTTTTTAAGTGAACATGAACTAGTTGACTTTACTCTGTATTTTTCAATGCAATGCTTCCTCAGTCAAAGACTCTACATTCCAAAACCAAAATGTTTTCTTTCAGCCAGGAACAATGATTGAATGGGGCAACTATTGGTAAGTTTACAGCAGCATGGTGAGTTTCCAGATCTTACTAATAAATTATGTTGGGCCATTCTTTCATCTCTCTGTATTAAAATTTGGGATCTTTGGTGTCAGAGTTTGACACTAGTTTAGGAATTCTCTTTGCATTTTCACAGACCTCATCTTTCCTAAAATATTGCTTTCAATCAAAACTATATCTTCTCACTTATGTGGCTACTACCCTTGTTTGTCTTTTTAGATTGAGTAGCAAAGAACCAATTTCTTTACCAAGTTAGGTGGTGTTATACCTCAGCAGGCAAGAATATAATTCAAAGTTTTGCTGATCAAAATTATCTACCAAAAACAAGATGAAGTTCCCTTCAAGGCAAATATAAGGTACAATATTTAAAGATTAAGCAAAATTTATTTCAGTAGATTCAAGTTGGGAAATGACTGGCTAGGCATAACTGGGACTGTAAAAGACCGTAAGATCAGAGTGGGCCATGGGCTAAATGCCTATGGCAAGAACTTCAATCAGAATGACATGATAACAGAAATGATGTGTGAGAGTTGGTAAGGCCTCTCTACACAGTATCAGGAGGTCCTTTTTTGTGCAGCGCCAGAGTCAGATTTGGTGTGGATATTCTAAGAGGAGGGATACAGACTGAGTAGATACAACAAAAATGAAGGCCAGTAAGGAAATCAAGACTCGAAAAGATGAAGGGAATTGAACATATGTGAAGGAAAGATGATCACTTAAGTCTTTGGTTTTCTGATGAGTTATGACCTTTGCGCCTCTCTATAGACACATTTAATATGTGTCAGTAGAAAAAAGGGGGTGAATCAAATCCTGTTTCCCCATTATCCTCAAGGTGACTTTGCCAGTAATTGACATCTCCATTTCCATCTGATCTTCAGTTGGCAGGAACTTCTCACTTTTCCATCTTTCTTCTCTCTAATAAAGGAGTTGACAGACAAGGACATAAGAATATAAATAGCACTGACCATTTAAAGCATACTTAGCGTGAATCTTTTTTGCAATGTAAATAATCATCTTCAACTGTATCTTCTTTACAGATTGAATTTTCATGCATTAGATTTTTTTTTTAAACATGAAGTTAACCTTATTAGAAAGCCCCAACTACAATTTTCACAGTTAGGATAAAGACAGGAAATTATCTTAAAATTGCTGTAGGAGTGGATAGGGCACCAGCCCTAGAGTCAGGAGTACCAGATTTCAAATCCGGCCTCAGACACTTAATAATGACCTAGCTGTGTGGCCTTGGGCAAGCCACTTAACCCCCTTGCCTAGCAAAAACTTAAAAAAAAATTGCTGTAGGAAATCTAGGTTTAGAAAGAAGGAAGAACTCCAGTGATGGAATGATTAAATGCTATTTCTACCTTGAAGAAAAGTCATGAAATGTTCATCCCTGAGGATGTTTCAGAAAGCTCACATTCCCATTTAGTCTTGTTCAAGAGTAAATCTTACTCTTGCCTAAAAAAAGAAACCTAATTAATAACTTTACATTTCTGCTAGTCATTTAGTGCAGCATTCAATATAAAATTTCTGATACTTTCCAGGTCAATTGATATCTGAATCTTTAGGATGTAAAGAATTTTTAGGATAGAAAAATAGATGGAGACATGTCTATTGCACAAAATAGTTTTCAAGAACTATGAAAATGTGGTTGCTAATTTAACTTATTCACTGTCTTTTGGAAGTAAACTTCAGTTTAGTTCTCTTTGCTTGACCTAAGGATTATGTGTATATGCATATGCATATGAATGTCTGCCATTTCCAAAAGTTTAGTTGACAGTATGTTAAGGTGTTCTACAGATTCTGCTGTGAATTGTCCCTATTATTCAACTCACTTAATCTTTTTTAAAAGTCCACCACTTTGGTTTCTGGTGATGCTTTTTAAAATTGGGCCACCAAAGACTAAATAATGTAAATCAGAATATTTAATTAGTTCACTGGAAGAGTACGTACATAAAAGTTACTCAGTTGGCTATTTTATATTGATGTTTTGCTTAAATATTATTTGGTCAATCGTAGAACAGATTCAATTTCTAAGTAGATTTTATGTATTGCTAATTTAAATCTGTTAATATAGAACCCAGATAAATGTAAATTTTTTTTTTTACTTTAACTCCATTATCTTAGCAATTTCCAAAAGGAAAAAAAACTAGTTCAGCATTTGATTTGTCTCTTGACAAATAGGTTTAAGGTGGTGACTCCTTCACTATGTCCTTCTGAATTTTGTCAGGCTCAGCCAAGTGTAAGTTTTCTTTACTTGCCTCAAATGAATTAGAAAAATTCAAAACTAAATAAGAATGAATGTTTATCACTTTAAATGAAAGATATAATGCACTTTGCACGTTAAAATAATTTGTTTAATTTCATTAATTTGCCGATCAAAATTAACTCTTGATTGACGGAAAATCAATCACTTAAACATCCTAAATTTGAGAGTAGTTACAATATACTTCTAAAAACCTGATTTTGGGGAGAGAGAGAGAGAGAGAGAGAGAGGTAAAAAACATTCTCTTTTTTAGGAACTCAAAGCCCATCGTATAGGAAATCATATAAGAGAGCAGTTATATACTTTGACAGGTAATAGTCATATGTCTCATATTAGTTTGGAAGTAAGTCTTAGATTACAAAAGTTCATCAGAAAATTCTTAAATTCAATTCTCCTGCCAATGCAGATGACAGCAGTAGGTATGGCAGTGCTGTTTTCAAGAGACAACAGTGCCTAGGAAAGTGATCCCTTGCAGGCTAGAGAAGGTAAATCTTAATATTTTACCAACATTATAATATTTATCATCATGTGGGGAATTATAGTAGTTAGCTCTACTTTTAATATAATTGTATAATTGTCATGTGATTTGGAGAATATTCAGTCAATTCACCCTTTTTCCATATGTAATCTAGTAAATGGAAATTATTTTCTCTTATAGGGCTCGTGCAATTCGTTTTAGGCAGGACAATGAGGAAGCAGTTGGAGGATTTTTCTCTCAGATTGGGCAGTTATATATGGTACATCATCTTTGGGGTAAGAATCTTTTTCTTCTTCTCTAGACCCAGATTCATTGTGATGTATGGTAAAGATACCTTTCCATAAGTATGATGGTACCCAGGGTATACCAATAAAGGAAAGACTTCACTGGCCATTTTCTCACCATCAACCTGCTTGTAACAGATGGGAATCAAGAAGGCTAAGAGATGCAAAGTTATCCACAAAGGACTGTTTGGCCTCCACCAGTTAAATGAATTCTATGAGCCAAAGGGAGTAAGCATAGCAGGAAAAACTGGAAAGAGAGGATAGAGATAGAAAAGGTCATCAAGTGGAGAAAGAATGAAGGCCATAAAAAAAAAATGAAGACAAATTTAAGAGAGGGTAATGATGGGAAGGTGGGAAGAAGATGGAAGATGTGAAACAGAAGCAAATCTGGATTAGTTAACCAACAAACTAATCTATTTAAAATATCCCATTTCTGGGCCTTGCCAGTTGACCAAGATGTTAAAGTGGGTTTATGAGTGAACTAAGTGATGTATACCATCCTACCTCAAATCCTCAGTGAATGCTGTTCTAGATAACTGAATTTTCTAGATAGCTAAAGTTAATCCTTTGCATTTAAAATGTTTAAGAATGTACTTTATACTTCCTTGCTTTATTGCCAGAGGTGACTAAGCATAGGTTAACTTTTTCTTAAAAATTCAAGGACTGCATAAGCTTTAATGTATGTGATATGCCAAGGATGCAATGTAGCTGACATACAGTATTGGCAAGAAAGAGAAGATGATACCTAGCTGTGTGGCCTTGGGCAAGCCACTTAACCCCATTGCCTAGCAAAAAACCTTAAAAAAAAAAAGAGAGAGAGAGAGAAGATGAAAAAACAAAACAAAAAAGATGATGAATCCATCTGTGGTCTCTCAAAGCCTGCTTAGTTGCAGGTTAAATTTATTATATAACTTTAAGAAGTAAAAGAAGTTCTACATGGTTAAAACTTGCAATTACATATATGATCAACCTCTTTTATTCTTCTGCCATATATTTGGAAATGCCCATTTTGTTTGGTGTTTGTTGAGTTCCAAATAAAATTAAATGGAGGCAGCCAGGTGGTGCAGTGGATAGAGCACTGGCCCTGTAGTCAGGAGTACCTGAGTTCAAATCCAACCTCAGATACTTAATAATTACCTAGCTGTGTGACCTTGGGCAAGCCACTTAACTGCATTGCCTTGCAAAAACCTTAAAAAAAAAAAAAAGAAATAAAACTAAATGAATATTTAAAGAAATCTTGCTTTCCTTAAAAAAACTCCCTAAATACCAGCCTATATTTTTGCTCCTTTTTCCCCTTCTCATGGAGCTTGAGTAGAACATGTAAGACCACTCAACCAGCAAAATATGGAAAACTACTTTTCTTCCGAATTAAATAGTAAATCAGATTAATGTGACCTTGTCCCAAATGACTTTATCGATGTGTAGAAAGAAAGTCTCCCCAGTTACCATTACACAGTCTTTTGACCGATCAGTGCTATTTTAAACCCCATTTGTAATTTCTCTATCCTTAACTTAAAAGATTCTACCTACTCCCTTGGGACTTGCATACATCCATCTCCTACTAAGTTTTTCCTTGGGCATCTGTCACCAGGGCATCTAGAGCAGGATGAACAAATTCATTTTCAGAAGATGACTCTTCTACTGATGAGACAGAAGAGTCCTTGGAATTTGGCTTTTAAAAGAATTTCAGATACAGTCATCAATTTTAAAAGTATATCACAGGGCAGCTAGGTGGCGTAGTGGATAAAGCACCGGCCCTGGAGTTAGGAGTACCTGAGTTCAAATCCAGCCTCAGACACTTAATAATTACCTAGCTGTGTGGCCTTGGGCAAGCCACTTAACCCCGTTTGCCTTACAAAAAAAAAAAAAGTACATCATTATGATTATCATGCCTAAAAGTCTTTTGAAATACATTCATAATGGATCATTTTCTCAGGAAATCTTTCCTGGATATCATTTCACATTCTCAATGGTATTATCAATAAGGTAATATCAGATGGAGAGAAGATGGTGAAATAAGTGCCAACATCAAAGTTGTTAACAGTCAGGTAACTGTTATTCTCAAATCAGTCTAGAGTTCTGAAATAATCTTTTGCTGAAAGTATAAGTCATTTATTTGTGACTGAATGACTCTAAGTCAGATTTCCCCCCTAAGCATGATGATACGGCAGTGCCAAGGAGCCTCAGTGGGCCACAGATAGCCTGGCGCCCGTGCCCTCTCCCCTCACCTAGATTGGGGTGGGGGGGCAGGGTCCAGTACAGAGGCTGTTCATGCTGGGGGCTGGAGAGCGGGGGCACCTGGTGCTAAATCATTCGTAGATGACCTGCTTCTGGGTCAGGGTTTCATGCATAGCAGAGCAGCTCCCTCACTGCAATCTATTGAAAAAAAAAGGGAAAAAAACAACCTGTCTTGTGAATGCAGAGCCTCTCCTTATCAAATCTGCTTTTGTTTTCCACTATTGGAATGTCAGCTTCTCGAAAGCAGAGACTGAATTTTTTGCCTTTCTCTGAATCCCCAGAACTTAACATAGTGCTGGATCCATAGTAGGTACCTTGTGGAGATTGCTGGACTGATTGAGTAAAGAGTGGAATCTGTGCTCACCCTGGCCCTCCTCATTTCTAGAGCTTCTCTGAGGTGTCATGACCATGGTGAGGCAGCACAGAGACCTTTTCCTTGAGGGCTTCATTGTACTAAGGAAGTGGCACTTTTCTCACCTATACAGTTCAGACTCATTCCAGAAGCCTCAAAGACAAGGAAGGCTCGTCTATAGGGAGTAAATCAGTCATGTATTGATGTGTCCCATTTACTGCCAAATTTTATAATGATCAAATCCTGTTTTTCCAATGACATTATTTCACCTTCTAGCAATGTTTAAAGTATGGTATCTCTGCTCTCTTCTTGCTTTACCGTATTTCTGGATGATTTTTAAATTCCTTTTAAACTCAAATCAACAAATGTGCCAGACCCTGAGCTAATCGATGGGGTCACAATGAAAGGCAAAAATGGTCCCTGCCCTTGAGGAGCTCAGTCTCAGATATGGAAGGCCTGAACTTGCCCTTCAGATCATCTTATCCTTGAGAGAGAAGAGTATTATAATTGGCTGAACAATTGTGAAGTTTCTAATAGAACTTACAATTCCATTTTACCATGTTATCCTGTAGCTGCCATTATAGATAGTAATAATTCATATCTCTGAAAAAAAAATCTCTAGTTCTGTTCTAAATAAATGAAGCTTTAGAGGTGTCCTTCAACTCTTCTGGGGTCAGAACCAGAATGTCTCATTTATCCTTGCAAGGCCCACAGTAGTTTGTGGTGAGCACCACCAGCGCTCATTGTCACACCATAAGATGATGAAGGAGGACCTGTTGGGTGAGGACTCACTCCCAGGCTCAACATTTGACCCGAATTTCTCAGCACAGGGATAAAATGTCAGTCGTTTCCATGGTTTTCAAGCTGGCTTCCATGTGTTTGTTTTCAAGCTTACAAAGATCTGCAGTCCAGGGAAGACATCCGGAATGCAGCGTGGCATAAACATGGCTGGGAAGAATTGGTTTATTATACAGGTAAAAGCTTCATACATTTGACTGGGTCTCCTACCCTAACAGTATGACTTCAAAGACATTCTTTCAAAAACGCAAATTGGCCAAGAGAGGGTTACAGAAGGCTTAGGTGTGTCAGAAGAAAAGAGAGAAAATTAAAGCACTGGCTTCCTGAGAGCAATTTGTCTGCTTTAAGAATCAGTTCTTTAGAACTTATTGCCTCATTGCCATGCCAATTGAAAAACATATTATGAAAATTAACTTAATTGGGGTAATTGATTCAATGAAAAGATTGCCTGCATTCAGTGAAACTATTCACTTAAATAAATATGATGCATGTGGATAAACTGTTCAGACTGTCTTGGGCAAGAATTGTTAGGAATAATTATCTAGTGATATTATAGAAGGTGCTACAACATGGTTCACCTAGAATTTGCATTCAGATTTTACAAAATTAAAAAAATAAAAGATAAAGTTTTTATAGTCATCCTGGGAGGAGAAGAGCAAATGGGTCCATTCTGAGTATTTTTAGTAAAAGCTAAATACATTGCTCCATAATTAGATGTAAGTTTACTTTTTTCCTTTCCTGTCTTCTTTACAGCTTAAAGCAGTGAAGTGTATTTTGGTAATTATGGTACCTATAGTGTACAAGATAGGTTTGTTCATATCTCTGTGTCACACCAAACAAAAATAACATGCAAACATCCCTTGAACTCATTTTACATAATTTCAAGTTAGTTTGAAAAAGAGTTTAAGGACAAAGATCTCCCCACCTCCTCTACCACCACCTTACGATGATAGTTTTTGCTTCCTATACATGAATGTGGAGCCTGCTTTAGTAGGCATTTGTAGAACTGTGATGCCTTCATCCTGGCTCCAGACCCCAAGAGAACTTGCCTCTGATACTTCCTCCCTTGGAGAAGTCTCTTAATCTCCCAGAGCCTCCATTTCCTCGTTTGGGGGTGTATAAAATGGCGTCCGAGCCCTCATTCAGCTCCAGACCCACATTCCTAGGCAATCATTCTTGCCAACTGCAACACTCCCTCCTGTTTCAAGACGATGTATGAATAACAGTAACTAATCTCTCTAGGGGGGCTTTAATGTTTGCAAAGCACTTGACACAGGTTAGATATCTCAACTGATTCTCTCAGCAGCCCTTGGAGGTAGGTGCTCTTATTCTTCCAGTTGTAGAGATGAGGAAGTTGAGGCAGGCACAGGTGAAGTGACCCAACCGGCAAGTATCTAAGGCCAATTCCAACTCAGTTCTTCCTGCTCCCACCCACCCATCATGCCACCTAGAACACACTGTACAGTATTGTTTGTTTACTTACAATATCTACAAAACTCCATGTTATAATATGTTTGGGAAAGTAATGCATGGTAATCTCTATGACAGAATAAGTCTGGGAAGAATGAGCTTGCTGTATCATTAAGATCAACACAAACCCACCTTAACCTGCATCTCTGTCCTTTTTCAGTGCCCCTAATTCAGGAAATGGAGTCAAGAATCATGATACCCCTGAAGATTTCACCCCTCAAGTAAAAAAGTAAAGTTGGAATTAATTGTTCTGTGCCTACATAGATTTAAGTGACAAGTATTTGTCTTAAATTAATTTTATGGTATACATTTGTATATCATGGTGAGAAAGAAACATTGAAATATAAAACTGCTGTATGTAGCTTATTAGAGAGACCTCTTTTCTTTAGACTCTAAATGTTCATATAAAAGTTAATTACAAAAGAAAAAAGAAAATTGGCTCATTCTAACAGTGCTCAGTGGTCTTTTATGAAAAATCACTGTTTTGATCTGCCATAGCTTATCCAAGCCCAGCGGGGAAAAGAGGAAACAGAATTCAATTTTAATTATTTCTAATAGGAACCCAATCATGAAATCAATTTATTAATATTTATTTATGATAAGCAAATCTACTGAAGAATTACAGAGTTCAGATAAACCCCTTTCCTGTTTCAGGAAGAACTCTGGACTCTGGTCATTCACTCCTAATTCTCGGATGGTTTCTCCAGCAGTTTTTCTGGTTATTGAACTAAGAACAAACCATGAACATATACACCTTGAACCTGAAAATGTTCTAAGCTATTCTCCTCTGTAATCAGTTGTGAATCCTAGCAGACTGGGACACAGCCAGTCTGGTAGTGGCTGATATGGACACCTGAGCAAGAATTCAGTTTTAATAAATCGTTACAATGATGTCTATAGGGGGAAAAAATCACTGCATTGAACCTGTTCTTTGGGTGCATGATCTCTAGTTTTGAAATCAATTCCTTGAAGAGCACTGATTTTTTTTAAAAAATATTTTTCTATAATGAAACAAATAGCACTAGGAAAAGAGGTTTTATTTTATAAGCAATCACATGTGACCTCAGACGCATTTTCTGAGTCAATATTTTAATAAACATACAGCAGATATTTCTGAGGCCACGTGAAGGTGGTGCATGTTGAGATGTGAATATTGGCATCCTCTGTCCAGTTGTGTCCGATTTCATTTTTGAATGTAGTGTACCAATTCTGTTCATGTCTGTAATAATGTGGAAGTCCTATTGAAATGAACATTTTGTCTGACCCAAAGTTTAAAAATTGCTGTGTGCAATACAATGTATAAGACTCTCCCCTGATGTCTAACTTGTACATGTCAATGCTTTTCTTCAAAAGCACATAAAATCAATAAAATCCTTTTAATTTTCACAAGTTACTAATAGCATTATTATAGCTATTTTGTGTTTCTCTTCACCAAAAAAAATGAACCTATTTTTTCATTGTATCACCCACCAGAAAAACCTCAGTCACTCTGTATTAAAAGCCCTGGGGAGGTTCCTTTCCAGTGTCTCCTTGTTGGCTTTAATGGCACAAGACAATACTGAATTTCCTTAGCTTCACAGGACACAAACACAATAGAGTAATAGGAGCATTCCCTAATGTTTCTGCCCTATAGACACTAGTCTTTTTCCTGAATAAAATCTAACGTAAAAAAAGATTTTTTTTGTTCTGAATTCAACAAACATCAACAAAAGAACATTTCCATGTGGAAGGAAGAAAATCAGAAAAAAAGAGGTTATATATGAAATCACAAATCTCATCACACAAAATCTGTTGGAGGGGGTTTTTTCAATTATTTTTTTGCAAGGAAATAGGATTAAATGACTTGCCCAACATCACATAGCTAGGTAATTATTAAGTGTCTGAGGCCAAATTTGAACTTGGGTCCTCTTGACTCCAGAGCTGATGCTCTATCCACTGTGCTACTTAGCTACTCCTCAACCTGTTGTTTTTAAAGAATACACTTAATTCAGTATTTTACTTCCAAAGCTCTTAACTTGCCTATATGGCCTCTGAACTTCCTCATTTCCAGTACATTTTAAAAAATTATTCCCAAGTACTCTTTCTGTCTTTTTGCCATTGTTGTCACTACTCTATCTTTTTCCCCCTCCCTTCCCCCCAAAAAAGACCCATTCTTCATTGTAAAACATTGGCATAGTCAGGCAGAACAAATCCACATTGGCAGCATCTTAAAACATGTCTTATTCTGCCACTTGAGTTCAAAACCTCTCTGTCAAGAGATGGAAACCTAGTGTTTCATCATTACATTGACATGACCTTGCATTGATCAGAGTTCTTAAGCTTTTCAGAGTTGATTTTCTTGTTTTTTTTATTAATTTTTCCAATTACATGTAAAGAGAATTTTCCACATTGATTTTTGTAAAATTTTCTCCCTCCCACCCTAAGAAAGCAAGTGATCTGATAAAAGTTATATGTGCACCATGACACATTTCCATATTAACCATGCTTTGAAAGAAGAATCAGAACAAAAGGGAAAATTTTTTCTTTTTTTTTTTTAACATTTTAACATTTTGTTTTCCAGTTATATACAATAGTAATATGTGCCCATCATTTTTTGCAAGGCTCTGAATTTTATAATTTCCCCCCTCCTCCTTTCCCTCCCCCCCCACAGAAGGCTGTCTGACAGTCTCTACATTGTTTCCATGCCATACATTGATATAAATAGAATGTTAAAAGAATAAACATACCCCCCCCCAAGAAGATGGGAAACCTCAAGAATAGAGACGGAGAGAGAAAAACAGATTTCAATGGCTCTGTCTCTGGGGTGAGTTGCTTTCTTTATCAGAATTCCACCAGAGAAGTTACTTCAATATTTGGGAAAAAAATTATTAAAAAGTGAAAAATGCTTTGATCTGCATTCATATGCTACAGTTCTTTCTCTGGATGTGAATGACATTTTCTATTAAGTCTTTTGGAATTGTCTTAGATCACTGTATTGCTGAGAAGTGTTAAGGCTATCATAGTTGATCACTACACAATGCTGCACTTGCTGTATATCATTTTCTGCTGGTTCTGCTCACTTCACTTATCATCAGTTCATGTAAGTCCAAGTTATTTTTGAAATCTGCCTGCTCATTTCTTATAGAACCATAGTACTCCATTATAGTCAGATACCTCAACTTGTTCAGCCATTCCCCTGATGGGCAACCCTTCAATTTCCAATTCTTGCCACTGCAAAAAGAGCTGTTTTCAATATTCTTCTACATATGGGACTTTTCCTCATTTTTTTGATCTCTTTGGGATACAGACCTAGTAGTGATATTGCTGGATCAAAGGGCATGCATAATTTGATTGCCCTTTGGACATAGTTCCAAATTGCTTTCTAGTATGATTGCATCAATTCACAACTCTACCAACAGAACGTTACCATCCCAGTTTTCCCACATCCCCTGCAAAATTTATCATTTCCCTTTTTTGTCATATTAACCAATCTGATAGGTGTGAGGTGGTAACTCAGAGTTGTTTTAATTTGTATTTCTCTAATAGAGACATAGCATTTATTCATGACTATTGATAGCTTTAATTTAACTTCATTTGAAAACTGCCTGTTCATATCCTTCTATTTATCAATTCTAATTACCTGTAGTATTCTTTTTTTTTATTGACATGTTATTTTAATTTTTCCAATTACATACTATGGTAGTTTTTCAACATTCATCCATTTGCAAATTTATTAGTTACACATTTTTCTACCTCTCTTCTCTCCCACCTCCCCATGACTAAATAGTCTGGTAAATGTTGTATATGTACATTTGTGTTGAATATATTTACATATTAGGGAATAGTTTCTTGTATTCCTATAAATTTGCGTCAATTCTCTATACTTTAGAATTGAGACTTTTATCAGAAATACTGTAGAGCACTGGCCCTGGAGTCAGGACTACCTGAGTTCAAATCCAGCCTCAGACACTTAATAATTACCTAGCTGTGTGCCCTTGGGCAAGCCACTTAATCCCATTGCCTTTAAAAAAAAAAACCCTAAAAAAATAAAATAAAAAAGAAATACTGGCCATAAAAAATTGTTTCCAAGTTTTCTAATTTCCTTTTCTTTTTTTTTTTTTTGCTAGGCAATGGAGTTCATTGGCTTGCCCAAGGCCACACAGCTAGGTAATTATTAAGTATCTGAGGTTGAATTTAAACTCAGGTACTCCTGACTCCAGGGCCGGTGCTCTATCCACTGAACCACCTAGCTGCCCCTTCTGTTTTTCTTCTAATCCTGATTATATGGATTTTGTTTGTGTAAAAGCTTTTCAATTTAATGTGATCAAAGTTATTCATTTTGTTTGGTCATAAAATTCTCCTGACCACAGATCTAACAAGTAAATGATCCCTTGTCCTCCTAAGTGGCTCATAGTATTATTGTGATATCTAAATCCTGTACTTATTTCAACCTTATCTTGATATAGAGGGTGCCATACTATTTTCTAGTTTTCCCAGCAGTTTTTGTCAGAGTGAGTTCTTATTCCAAAAACTGGAATCTTTAGGTTTATCAAATAATAGATTATCGTAGTTATTAACGACTGTGTTTTTGAACTTAACCAATTCTAATGATCCACTATTCTATTTCTTAGCTGGTACCAAATAGTAACTACTGCTTTATAATATAGTTTTAGATCGGGTACCACTAAGTCACTGAAGTTGTTCTTTATAGTGTTATAATCACTGTATTAAATGTTCTCTGAATCTTTCCTTTTTTGTCATTTCTTACACTGCAGAAATAAGCAGCTAGTGATGCAATGGATAAAGTGACAAGTCTGGAATCAGGAAGACTCTTTCCCAGTTCAAATCTGGCCTGAGACTAGTGTGACCCTAAGCAAATCACTTAACTCTGTTTGCCTCAGTTTCCTCATCTATAAGGTGAGCGAAGAAGGAAATGGCAAACTACACCAGTATCTTTGCCAACAAAACCCCAAATGAAATCACAAAGAGTTGGACACAACTAAACAACAGCCCCAGTAATATCACAATAGATTCATATCCCATAATTTGTTCAGTCATTCCCCCAACTAATTGGCACTCAGTTTCATTATCTTTGCTATAACAAAAAGTGCTATTGTGAATATTTTTGTACATTTAGGTCTCTTTCCCTCTTATTTTTAACTCTTAAGGTATAAGCCTAGCATTAATATTCTTAGGTCAAAGGTTATATACTGTTTAGTGACTTTTTGAATAAAGATCCAAATTGTTTTCCGGAATGGTTGGATCATTTGTACTTCCACCAGTAACCATTACCATACCTGGCTTCCTGCAGCCACTCTAACAATTATGTACTTTTTTTTGGTTATCTTTTTTTTTGGAGGGGAGTGTGCTCTATCCATTGCATCACCTAGCTGTCCCTTTCTTATGTTTTTGAATCAATTCCTGTATATCTTGTTTGTCAGACTTTTATCAGAGAAATTAGCTAGAAATTTTCCCCCACCAATTCTCTTCTTATGTTACCTTCATTGTTTTTAGTTGTGAAAAAACATCTCAATTTTATATAATCAAAATTGTCCATTTTATCTTCTTCGATTCTTTCCCTCCACTGATTCAGAAAGAACTCTTCTAATCACAGTTGAAATAATCAAATTGATTCTAACTTTTTTTCACTGATACTATTTATAGTTAATTTGATCCTGTTTCTCCCATGTCTGAACATAGTTCAGAAATTCAGTTGATTTGTAATGAGTTAAGTTTAGAAATTCTTAATCCTAATCTATTCTTCACTCAAGAAAATCTGCTATCCTTGGGGGATATGGGTGGACACTGGAGAGTCTGGTCTGCTGTCTTTACACCAAGAATCCTTCAAGGATGTCTGGCCTGCTATCCAAAGAAATCTGGTCCACTGTCTCTAGTCTTCTAGGTGGATTCAAACAATGAACATTTCTTATCACAGGAGAGAAGAAGGGGGTTGTTCTAACTCCTAGTTCCCAATTTCCAACCAATCATTGTTCTCCACAGCTCAGCATTATAACCAATCATATTGATGTTGTCTCTTATGATGTCAAGCTCTTTAAACTAATCATAACTTGTTCCCCACCTACGAAGGTCTGTCCTTTGGTTTGTACCACCCAAAACAATAAAAGGGAATTGTCCCTATCATTCAGTATTTTAGCATTGCTGAGAAAGGTGAGTTCCTATTTATTGATAAATTTGCTCTTTACTAATAAATTGATCATCCTCAGAACTTCGTGCCTCAGCCTACCTTAATTTTAACTGTTGTATAGTTAGGAAATGTGTTTCCTCTTTCTCTAATTTGTTTATGATTTTTTAACTCTGTCATAAATGTATTGGGAGCTTATTATAATATAGGATGATAGTCTAAACTTGTCAAAACTGCAGTTTTTGTAGCAGATTTAATAAAATAGTAAATCTTTACACCACGAGTTGGGATCTTGTGCTTCAGCAAACATTATACTACTATGTTGTGTCTAGATTTTTTTATCCTAAATCTATCCCCACCAATTAACTTTTCAATTTTTAAAAAAATACCAAGTAATATGATTTGGACTAGTACTGCTAAAATCCCTTTCTTCTCACTTGTTTCCATTATTTCCCTTAAGATTCTTGACTTTTTTGTTCCTCCAGATGACATGTGTTATTTTATTTTAGTTACATAGAATAAGTAAGTTATTCATTTATGAATAAGTAAATCAATTTAGGAAAAATTGTTATTTTTATTATATTGGCATAGCTCAATCATGAGCAATTACTATCTCTCCAATTATTTAGATCTATCATTCAGTAAAGAATGCTTTGTAGTTATAGTTAATGCCTGTATTTTGACAGATGGACTCCTAAGTATATTCTATATTTATTTTGGATAAAATTTCTCTTCCTATCTCTTCCTTTTTGATTTTGTTGACTATACAGAAAGTGGATTTGTTTTATATCCCACATTGCTAAAATTATTATCTCAATTAATTTTAATTGAATCTAAAAGGATCTCTAAGAAGACCATCATATCTGCAAAAAATAATAATTTTGTTTTTCTTTTGCTCATGCTTATTTCTCTCTAAATTTTTTGTGTCTTTTTGCTATACATACCATTTATTTTTTCAAAGCAAAGGCTTAATAAGAAAAATAGCAACAAAATAACTGTGCTATAAACTCCTCAGCTACTCATAACATCAATGGGAAGGATGGATACACATAGAGAACTCCCCTAGAGAAGCACAGATGGTGGAAATGTGTAGCCAAGATACAAGCATGAGAGGGATGTGGGAGGAGCAGCTCACACCTCTGCTGAAGAGTTTCAGTTTCTGAGGTTGCTATTTAAATTATTTTATCCAGTTAATCAGCATAGTTTATATTTTTTACAAATTTCATCCAATTCCTTTAAGTTATCAATTTTATTGACACATGAATAAAATAGTTTCTAATTTCTGATTTGTTACAGATTTTTTTCTTTTGGTTATTTGGTTTTCTTCTCTTTTTAATGAAAGTAGCTAGACATTTTATTAGTGTTTTTTAACAACTACTTATTAATTCAGAGGCATTTTTTGCTTTCAAAATTCAAAATTAATCTCCTTTAATTTTTCATTATTTTATTTTTGTGTTTGTTGGGGACTTTTTATTTCATTTCTGTTATTTTTTAACTTCGTGCCCAATTCATTGATATCTTCTTTCTCCTGTTGATGAAAATGCTTAATGATATTAATTTTCCCAAAGGATTGCCTTGACTACATCCCAAAAGTTTTAGTATGTTGTTTCACTGTTGTTACTTCATTTGATGAAATTACCTTTATTTCCATGTTCTTTACTTTGACCCATCAATTCTTTAGGAATAAATTCTTCATTCTCCTTTAAAATTTGAATTCTTGCTTCAAAGATCCTCTTTTAATTGTAATTTTATTTTACTGTGGGTAAACAAAAGATTGTGTTTAATCTTTCTGCTTTTCTGTCTTTCTTCGTAAGGTTTTTATATCCTCATGTATTAACAGCTCTTATAAAGATGCCATGGGAAATATTTCTTTCTTTCCATTTAGTAATCTCCAGAAATCTAGCACATTTAATTTTTGTCCATGACTCTTAACTTCTTTATTGTTTCCACTTTTTCTAGTTTTGACTAGGTTTGAGAGGATGCTTCTTGGGTTCTCTAACCATATCATTTTTACTAGTGTCTTTTCTAGGATCATGTTTATTATTCTGATTTTTTTTTTAGTTTACCTGAATCATAATGCATTCTGTTCCAGTCCCAAATTTTTTGTGCATTTTATTTAAGAGTGACTCTTGTAAACAACATATTATTAGTGTCTGCTTTCTAATCAATTGTCATCCTCTTACATTTTATAGGTGAGTGCATCTCCTTTACATTTATGATTATTTATCATGCATTTCCCTTCATCATATCCTCTTAGGCTTTCCCTTTCTTTACCTCTTGTCTCCCTCTTTAAAAAGACAGAGGTTGTGGTAACAAAAAAGATAAGAAATCTATAATTGGAGTCTTCTGCTTCTATTCCACTGCTCTTCTCTTCCCCATCCCAGATCCTGACCACTGATTCTTAAACCTTTTTTCTTTAGAATGGCTTCTTCAAGATTCACCCACTGAAGCTAATTTGTTCTATTATCTGATCATTCTCTTCCCAACTACTGCCCTTCTTATACCCATTGGTCCTTTCTTCCATATCTCCACCTATATCCCTGCTGAGCTTGATATACACAAAACTCTTATGGGAAAGTATGAATATGTATTTAACTCTGTTCTATCAGTCTCAGATAAGAGTAAGGTTCATTTGATTCCCGTTCTTCTACCTTCTTCCCTGTATCTCTTCTTCTGCTCCAATTATGAGATACACTAAATTCTAATCTTTACATAATTTACTTTCTTTTCTTTCCTCTCTTAAGACCAGTAGAAAAGAATAACTCTCTTCAGTCTTTCTGTTTATCTTAAATAATTCATTCTGTGTCCCTGTAAAACAATGGGATTTTGAAGGGACACATCTCTTTCTCTCTCTCCCTAATAGAATATAAATATTTTATCATCATGTAATTTCCAATTACTCCAGTATTCTTTTTAATTTTTAATTTTTTATATTTTGTTTTTTCCAAACACAAGTAAACTAGTTTTTAATATTCATCTTTGCAAACCTTTGAGTTCCAAATTTTTCTCCTTCCCTTCCTTTCTTCCCTCTCCCATCCCCAAAACAAACAATCTGATATAGATTATTCATGTATAATCATGTTAAATATATTTCCATATTAATCAAGTTGTGAGAAAAGAATCAAAAAAAGGGAAAAAACCATGAGAAAGAAAAAGCACAAAACATTAAAAAGTGAAAATAGTATGCTTTAGTCTACATTCAGACTCCAGAGTTCTTTCTCTGGTTGTGAATGAAATCAAATGTAGCTTTGACTGGGTTTCTCTTTACTTTGTGCTTGTGATTCACAGTTTTTACTCAGCATTGATCCTTCTATCAGCAATACTCAAAAGTCCTTTATTCCATTAGAGATTTATTTCTTCTCTAGTAGGATTATGCTTAGTCTTTCAGGGTAAATAATTCTTAGATATTAACCTTTTTTTATCCTTTGCCTCTTAAAATAACACAATCCACTCTTTTCTGTTATCAGTTTTTATGTAATCCTAACTAACTTGTCCTTAATACTTGAATTCTTTTCGTCTGGCTGCTTGCAATATTTTTTCTTTGATCTGGGAGCTCTGAATTTGGGCCTGCAGAAGTTTTTATTTTGGGATTTCTCTCAACAAGTGACCAGTGGACTTGTTCTTTTTACTTTGCCCTCTGTTTCTAGTAAGCCTAGTACCAGACTTTTATTTATTAATGATTTTCAGGGAAAGATTAAATCAATTGTTTTTAACAGTAGATAGCTTATATGTTATATTTTTCAATCTTTTGCCCTATTTTTTAAAAAATTGTCCTCATAGAAATGTGGGTTGGAACAATTCCAAAGTACTACTTTATACCTATTAGATTAGCTAATAAGATAGAAAGTGAAAGTGACCAATGTCAGAAGGAGTGTAGGGAAAATAAAACATTAATGCACTATTGAATGAGTTGTAAAAGGATTCGCCAATTCTGTAGAGCAATTTGGAACTCACAGTGCCACTTCTAGGTCTACAGCTAGTAAATATCTGAACTTGGATTTGAACTCAGGTCTTTCTGAAACCAGATTCAGTGCTTTATTCACTATGCCACTTAAAGAATTAGATTGAATAATGATACAGAAGAGATAAAAGAGATAAAAAGCAGGATGGAAAAGGATCTATTTGTATAAGGATATTTATTATAGCAGCTCTTTTCTGATGGCAGGCTGCTAGAGATTGAGGGATGCCCATCATTTGGGGAATGGCTGAACAAAGTATGATATGTGATTAAGATTAAATGCTATTCTTTTATAAGAAATGATGAACAGGATGCTCTCAGTAAAACACTTACATGAGGGGCAGCTAGGTGGCACAGTGGATAGAGCACCGGCCCTGGAGTCAGGAGTACCTGAGTTCAAATCCAGTCTCAGACACTTAATAGTTACCTAGCTGTGTGGCCTTGGGCAAGCTACTTAACCCCATTTGCCTTGCAAGTCCTTAAAAAAAAAAGCAACACCATCTGATGCAATGGGAAATGTACTCTATACAAAATAACAGCAATATTGCAGGATGATCTGCTGTGAATGACCTACTGTTTCTCAGCAAAACTGTGACCCTAGAGAACTCTGAAGGACTTATGTTAAAGAATACTGTCCACCCCAAAGACAGAGCCAGTGGTGTCTGAATAAAAATTGAAGCAAATTTTTTTCTTAACTTTATTTTTCTTGAGGTTTCTCTTATTCAGGGGAGGGGAGGAAATTGTGTTTACAACATGACTTTTTCATGCCTATACATTTTTAATCTATATAAAATTATTTGCTTTCTCAGTGAGTGGGAGTAGGATGGGAGGAAGGGAGAGAATTCAGAATTCAACGTTTTAAAAATAAATGTTGAAACTTGTTTTTCATGTAACTGGGGGGAAAGTTAAAATAAAATATAGGGGTGGCTAGGTGGCACAGTGGATAGAGCACTGGTCCTGGAGTCAGGAGTACCTGAGTTCAAATCCGGCCTCAGACACTTCATAATTACCTAGCTGTGTGGCCTTGGGCAAGCCACTCAACCCCATTGCCTTGCAAAAAATAAAAAATAAAATATAATGGGAAAATTGTCTCATAAGTCATTGAATTATGTCTGCTCTAATGTAATTTTCAGGGAGTTTATTACTTGAGTAAGATTTCTACCTTCTGTTCTAATTTATATACTCTCCCTATTCTTCCATTCAGAGATCTTATTTCACTTATAATTCCATTTTTTATTTCTTGCTTCATTTCTTTCATTTTCCTTGTAGTTGTCATGAAGCTATTGGAGGGGGAGAGGATATCTACCTCTTGGACATCTCTTGATTCACAGTATTTCTTCATAATATTAAATATCTAATTCTATTTAACCTCAATTCTTGATTGGATTTTTGTGCCAAAACCAGACTCTGCCCCTTCCCATAGCCTGGGCTAAGTTGTTCAGGCCTGGTCATTTGCTTCTACCTTCCTCCTCCCAAGTTGTGTTCATTCAAAAAGCTAGGCCTCCCCATCTCCAATTCAGGCATTGCTGGGGGCTTTCAGCCTATTCAGCTGAGCTGGGACTGGATTTTCTGGCAATATGTCTCTTCTGGCATTTCTAGTTTCTGTCTGTCTTTATTGGCAAGGCAATGAGGTTAAGTGACTTTCCCAAGGTCACACAGCTAGGTAATTTTTAAATGTCTGAGGCCAGATTTGAACTCTGTTCCTCCTCACTCCAGGGTCAATGCTCTATCCATTGGGCCACCTAGATGACTCATAGCTGTCTTTTTTATGTAGCCCTGGCCAGAGGGGAAAAAAAGGAGTGTTTCTCTTTGGATTTTATATCATTATTCAATCTAGTTCTTTAAGTTGCATAGTGAATAAAGCACTGAATCTGGTGTCAGGAAGACCTGAGTTCAAATCCAAGTTCAGGTATTTATTAGCTGTATGATCCTATATAATTCACTTAACCTATTTGCCTCAGTTTCCTCATCTGTAAAATGTGAATCATAATAGTACCTGTCTTCCAGTGTTGTTGAGAAGATCAAATGAGATAATAATTCTAAAGTGCTTAGCATGAAGTCTAATATATAATAAACACTATATAAATAACTGTTATTGTGTTATATACAGCAGCTAGGTGGCACAGTCGATAGAGCACTGATCTTGGAGTCAGGAGCATGGGACTTTGAATTCAATCTCAAAACACTTGCCACTTAATAGCCATGTGACCTTGGGCAAGTCACTTCACCCTGATCGCCTCCTATCCAGGGCCATCTCCAGTCATCCTGATTCATATCTGGCCCCTGGACCCAGATGGCTCTGGAGGAGAAAGTGAGGCTAGGGACTTAACATAGGACCCCCCTATTCAAATCCAATTCATGTACTTGTCATAGCGTTACCTCCCTGTTGTCACAGTCTTCTTCAAAAATGAAGGAAAAAACAATCAAATCATGTCATGTTATAATGATTATTATTATTTGATAATTACAGAACTATATGTGGGAGAACTAATCTCTAATTTTTCCTACTAACTTAATTTGAAATTTGATTATAATATAAATAACCCAACAAATTATTGGGATCCCACCGAACATTATTATATTTTATTGGCCTCTGATTGAGCAAGATTCTAGAGTCTTGGTCTTTTATTCAAAAGTGCCTGGACACAAGTTTCTATTGAATCTTTTAATTTCTACTCATATGAGTTTGTTGCTAGCAGTAGCAGCAGCAGCAGCAGCAGCAGCAATCTACCAATCTGAGGAACACCCATAATGACCAGATTAATGCTATATAAAATATTGCAAGTTTCACAGCTTCTACATTTAGAACCTAAGCTCCAAAGGACACTTTAAATTAAATTGATATTAGCTTCCTTTTTTAAACATCTTTTTTGACTTCCAGAGTTAACTTTATTTTTTTTTTTGGTCTTTTTTGTAGGTTTTTGCAAGGCAAACGGGGTTAAGTGGCTTGCCCAAGGCCACACAGCTAGGTAATTAAGTGTCCGAGAGCGGATTTGAACCCAGGTACTCGTGACTCCAGGGCCAGTGCTTTATCCACATACGCCACCTAGCTGCCCCAGAGTTAACTTTAAAGAAATAGAATAATTGCTCTTGGAAACACAAAGCATGACCCTTTCATAGGGATTCCTGGTGTTTTTTTCATATCCTGGTGCTTTGTTCATATTTGGAGAATATAGTTAATAATTAAACCTCAAGTCCTCTTTTCAAAGTAAACAGAAGAGCAGCCTTTAGTTTTTTAATTGCACTTATTTCTCAAGATGTCGTTTTCTTTAATAAGCCTGGTTAATGAGATCGTTAGTCTCTCTCCACTCGAACTCAAATTGTTCTAGCCACAAAAAAAGAATGAATAATGTTGTTATTTTCTGGGTTTTAATTAAATTCTTCTCCCACTCTTTCTTTTCAGTGACAATTACTTTCTTTTTAGGCCAGTCATCACGTAGGAAGTATAGGAGGGGGAGATTTAATTTGAACACCCTAGCTTGTTTCTCAGTGCTGTTGCTATTTTCAGTGTACAAAGGTACGTGACATACAAAGAATATATCACACATCTTCAGTCACAGCAACTATTTTTATTTGTTCCCTTTCCAGCTTTGACTAATTTCAAAGTTGGCAAGTCAAGTTAAATTGACTGTGAAGAGTTTTTTGAATTCCTATAAACAAGATTTTCATTATCCTGAGAGTCTTCCAAATGGTATCTGACCTTCAATGCTAAGAGTTTTCTTTCACAGTAGATAGAGCATTGGCCCTGGAGTCAGGAGTACCTAAGTTCAAATCCTGCCTTAGACAATAATTACCTAGCCGTGTGGCCTTGGGCAAGTCACTTAACCCCATTGCCTTGTAAAAAAAAATTTAAAAAAAAAACCATTTTGGTTATGTTAAATTCTTATTTCCCTGGGACTGTTTTTAACTTTGATGGTGTGATCCAGTGACCACTTCTTTCCTCTCTTCTCCAAATCTGTCAGCTGGTGATTTGTGGATAGTGTTGTGCCTGGAGTCAAGGAGATCTGAGTTCAAATGTGGCCTTAGACCCAGACAAGTCACTTAACTTCTTTTTATTTATTTATTTTTTTAGATTTTTTTTTCAAGGCGATGCAGTTAAATGGCTTGCCCAAGGCCACACGGCTAGGTAATTATTAAGTGTCTAAGGTCAGATTTGAACCCAGGTACTCCTGACTCCAAGGCCTGTGCTCTATTCACTGCACCACCTAGCCACCCCTGTTTAACTTCTAGAAGTTTTCTGGAGAAAGATTCCAAGATGCTAGAATCCTTCCCTGGGATTTTGCAAGGAAGGTGAGGGATATGGACGGGTCAAAACTTGATTGTTGCCTTCAGCCAAATTAATCATTTTGAATCTTTATCACATTTTAATGTTTCAGAAAAGGAATCATATTCTCGAGAGCAGTCCCTGTGGATAACAGATAGATCGGTTTATGTATATAATCGTTCCAAACACTGATTAATCTCTTAATTTTATCCAAAGTTTTGATTAGCATTTGTGCTTCTTCAGCAAATACAATCAATTAAGATTAGACTCAACTTGTTTTGGAAGGGGTCTGTGATTTCAAGGGAATGGGAGAGGAATCTCCTTCAACAAAGCAGATTGGCATTTTCTCTGCAATTCATAAAAAGATCAAGGCAGCAAGGTGGTTCAGTTGATAAAGTGCTGAGGCTGGAGACAGGAAGATCTCAGTTCAATCCACCCTCAGGCATTTACTGGTTGTGTGACCCTGAGCAAGTCACTTTACCCAGTTTGTCTCAGTTTCCTCATCTGTCAAATGAGCTGGGGAAGGAAATGACAAATCATTCTAGTATCTCTCTAGTATCTCTGTCAAGATAATGGCCCTTGGGGTCAAGAAGAGAGGGACCCAACTTAAGAAATGACTGAACAATAACAAAAGTCTTCAGAAACTGCCTTGGACAAGATACTGAGTGACAGTCAGGATCTACCTGGGGTGGATCTGAATCCAAATCTTTTGACTCTGAATGGGAAGATTCTTTCTACCCCCCCCATTATGCCCATCAAATAGCACCTAGCTAGCAAGATTAATCAGCTAAATTAGGAAATCATCAGGTTTTCTTCCTGCCTTCCCATCTCTCCTGTCCTGCCCCTTCTGACATTGGCCTTCCAATCACATTGGCCTTCCAACCGCAGTGGCATCACTCACAAACACTCTTGCTTCTTTGTAAGGTGACCAAGGGGAATTTTAACTCCAAATGATATTTAACCTAATATGATTTTCTTCTTTGTTCAAGATGCCTACAAAAATAATTTCAAATCAGGCTGGGGTAGAATCATGTCCAAAGGTGAGAGTTGGGGGACTATGCCAATTTGAACAGTTTTCTATCTCTCTAAATAAGAAATGCTTTGATGTTAGCTTAAAGTTAAAATAAATAAAAGTATTTCTGACAGAGGGCAATATTACTATTTCTTTCTTTAGTGCTATGTGTATTTGTTACATTTTTTTCTTCTTTCTATTGAGAAAGAGGAGGAAAGAAGAGGAGGGGATGAGAGGAAGAGAAATGCTTGTAACTTGAAAATAATTTTATTTAAACTGTATCAAATTTATAACACTCTAAATGTGAGAATTTCTTATTATTGGAGAAGAGATCAAGCAGACATGCCTTGGTGTTATGGATACTCACTGTCTTCTCACGAAGAGTAATCTCAAACACAGAAAAAGCTTTGGAAGAGAGAATAGTTCAAACTTAAGAAGGGTTAGGCAAAAGCCTCAGTTTCCCCATTCTTTGAAAAGCAATAGCATTTTTACATAAAAGATTTGAATTCTCTAGCTTGCTCACAACCTAACATTCCTTTTTTTTTTTGTTTTTCCTATCCAGATTAGTAGGAATGCCCCTTCCCTCGCCCCCAGATGAATGAAAAAAGAGAATTATGACTTACAGACTCCAGAAAACATTTTTATTATCTGAATGCAAATTATTCCCTTCCTTTTTTGTTTTTCCTATCCAGATTAGTAGGAATCCCCCCCTCCTTTCCCCCCCTCCTTTCCCCCCTTGATGAATGAAAAAGAGGATGACTTACAGACTCCAGTGAACATATTTATTATCTGAATGCAATCCCAATATAACCATGCCCATAACTCTTTACATAATAGCTCTGTGGATAAGTTTCCTCTCAGTGCAGGACAAGAGGACAGTCAGGATGTCACCAGGCCCCATTGCTAAGTTTTAATCTTGCCCCCTCCAACACCCACACAAGGAACCATTGTGAGGATGACTATTTGTTGGGGTTTTTTCCACAGCTCTGTAAGAGCTAGAAATCCTTTTGGGCAGAGGGACAGTTATTTTGGGGGGGACAGAGAGACATTTCCCAGCTGATTAGACAGTTCTGAGCCAAATTCAGTCTTTCCTCATCCCACTTGCTTTTCAAATCACTGATCTGTGAAGGGCCAGATTTGGCAAGCCAAGTCTTTATGGGTAAAGGAACCTGAGACCTCCTAAGTATTTTAATGATCCTTTGCTCTTATATAGATCATCTCTTTCTCCTGCTGAAAAGAAAGGGAACAGTATTATTTTTTTTTTCATTCAAATGTTAGTAACTTTAAAGGGAGTATTCTCATAACTCAATTTAGAAGTTTTAACATGTCGGCTTAAGTCTTATATGTGGCACTCCTGAAAACGGAGACCATACAAAACAAGTTCATGGAGGGCTGCCAATAAACATTCATCAAGAGAGAACAACTGCTTAGTTATTTGCAGCCTGAAAGAAGAGTCTCCAACCCTGTTTCACATACCCTATCCTTTAAAATGCTTCAGAAACTCAAATTCCAAAAACCATTTGTCTTGGCCTTTGGCTAAGTTATAAGTTTTCCAAATAAATTTCCTTTGTCCCAGGGTATCTGCAATATGCTCCTTGCCACATTGATGTCCTTTTGCCCCCCAATTAATTTGGAAAATAAGGGTAGAAAGATGTAATGTTTTCAAAACACATTTGGAGGTGTCTCCTGTAGATTGTAACTTTCTCAACTTTCCAGGTTTTCTGTCACAATTACTTGCACAGCACTTGTTGAGAATTATTTTATGTTTAATGTATAATCTATATCAGATTGCTTGCTGTCTTGGAGAGAGGAGAGAAAAAGAAAAAAATTTGGAACTCAAAATTTTACAAAAATGAATGTTCAGACTATTATTTCTGACTTCAAAAGTGAAGGAAAAACCTGCCAATCCTCTTCATGGGTTAGTAGTATTTTTTAAAACTTTTTCTTTCTTCATTTGATCTTTAGGGATAAACAACTATGTTTTGAGACACCAATAATTCTGTTTGGGGTTCTAGTTCTGTAAATGAGACCTTTGTACCATCCTACATATGACAAATTCCTAGGGGGGAAAAGGGACTTCTACACCCCCCACCCCCATTGCTTTGTGTTCTACTTAAAGGTCAAGCAAAGAGGAATGCTTTTAACTGACTTGAAATTATGAATTTCAATGGTCAAAGTGGGCAAGAACCATTATCTATTTAACCTAAAAGGATAAGGGACCAGCACCAAATTTGGACATGTAAAAAGGCAAAGGATAAATGTACAGGAAACAACTTAAATCTGTATGTGTCCTTTTTAATAAATCTGGAAATGCTAATAAAATATATATGTATGCATATATTTCATCTGTTTCAAATTGACATCACTTTTCCAGTTCTTGAAGAAGCTCCCCAAAGTCAGTGATGTACCACTTGGCATTGTCCTTCACTTGCTGCCTAATCACATTTCCCCCGAAGCCAATGAAAATATCCTAAAAGGGAGGGAAAAAAAGGAAAAGCATCAAAAGACAATTATATGGCCCTAGGTATTGAACCTAAAAATGGAAATTATCAATTTTGGGAGGTGAGGAACCACTCACTTGTCCTGAGCCAACAAGCCTTTATTAAGTTCCTATTATTTTTCTGCCACTATTATAATTGCTAGAAAAGTAAAGAAAAGCAAAAACATGGTGCCTACCATGGTCAAACTTCCATTCTAATGGAGATTTTCTCCCTGAAAGAGCTCTTAGAGTCAATTCAGCAAATAGGACCATTCTTCTCTGCCTCATCTTGAACTTCCATACTAATCAATCCATCGAGTAAATATGCTAGATTTTGCCCTCAAGGAGCTTATGATTGAATTGAAGAAGGTGAGGACAAGGCACATGAAACATTCATGCAAGGACAGGTGTATTGTAGTGAATAGAAGGTTGCACTGATCAGGAAGACTTGAGCTTAAGATCAGGGTGATTATGGGTGGATCACATAAGTTCTCTGAATCTGACAGCTTCCCACACCAATTATACATTGAGGAATAAACCAACTGGTGGAAGAAGTTCCCACTTTGTTAAAATCACAGATCTCTGACATATTGCCAAGCCTGGAGAAGGCTAACTGCTTAACAATGTGATATAGACAGTTAGAAATTTGAAATTAAGAAAGAGACCACTGAGGCCTGGAGGAGTTGGGGGAGATCGATACAGACTCCTGCTGGCAGCAAGCACCCCACTTATCAGGGGTCAGGCTCAGTAAGTTCCAGGCATGATGAATGAAATGACATTCACTTAGAAAATTTCTACCAAATTATGTTATTTTCAGGTAATTGTCTTTAAAGTAAGAGAAACAAAGCTCAGGTGGCTTAGTGAATAGAGAACCAGCCCTGGAGTCAGGAGGACCTGAGTTCAAATCCAGTCTCAGACACTTAATAATTACCTAGTTGTGTGGCCTTGGGCAAGCCACTTAACCCCGTTTGCCTTACCAAAAACCTTAAAAAAAAAGGGTAAAGCATCCATCCTTTCTCTTCAGGATCAATAAATCAGAAAATTGGAAACTGACTCATACCTTGAGGTACAATTAGGCTGAAATATAGCTTTGTTTAATGATTGTTCTGGGAATGTCTGTCTAGGGGAGCTGACTGGGGTATTTGTTAGAAAGAGCCTGGTTTACCCACAAAAAAATTGTTTCCATTAAATAAAAGTAATAGTCTTTGAAAGAGATGAGGTGTGTGTGTGTCTCTCTCTCTCTCTCTCTCTCTCTTTGTATGCATAGAGACATGATATAAAACCCACAACTTTTTAAAAAGTCTCCTCAAACCTGGATCCAAGATGACAGAGCAAAAGAAGTATTCTATCAGAACCTTCCCAACATTCCCCTCTAAACAACCTTAAAATAATGGAGTCAAAACAAATTCTAAAATAAACATCATTCACTAACTGCCTAACAAGGACTCTGGTGATAACAGATCAGTTGGACTCCTTGCCTATAGCCTCTCCCTGAGATAATATTTGTAAAGAGTTTACCCCAGGGGCAGCTAGGTGTTATCAGTGGATAGAGTATCAGCCCTGGAGTCACGAATACCTGAGTTCAAATCTGGCCTCAGAGCTTAAGCTGTGTGACCTTGGCAAGCCACTTAACCCCATTGCCTTAAATAAATAATTTTTTTTTGTTTTGGGTTTTTTTAGGTTTTTGCAAGGCAATTATTAAGTGTCTGAGTGTCTGAGACCAAATTTGAACCCAGGTACTCCTGACTCCAGGGCCCATGCTTTATCCACTGCACCACTTAGCCACCCATAAATAAGTTTTTTAAAAAAACAAGTTTATCACAGTATCAGACATATAGTAAGCATTTAATAAACATTTATTTCCCTTCTTATTTCTATCCATCCTTAAACCACAGATTAATCTTCCCAAAAGCATTGTTTTTATCTTTCCTGTCCTTTTTAAAACCAGCCAAAGGTTCCTCATTACCTACATGAGTTAAATCAACTGAATAATGTTTGTCCTTTATTTTCAAAGAAGACCATGACATCAGGGAGGTGATGCCATGACAAGCACGTGAATTGGATTTGGGTGAGGAGGATGCTGTGCTAAGCCACCAGCCTCCCTTTCTCCTCCAGAGTCATTTGGGTCCAGTGGCCAGATATGAATTAGGATGACTGGAGATGGTTCTGGATGTGAGAAAATCAGGGTTAAGTGACTTACCCAAGGTCACACAGCTAGTAAGAGTCAAGTGTCTGAGACCACATTTGATCTCCCATCCTTCTGAATCCAAGGTCAGTGCTCTATCTGCTTCAATACCTAGTTGCCCTAATTCAACTGAAAAACATTTTCTTTTTCTTTTTTGCTAGGCAATGGGGTTAAGTGACTTACCCAAGGCCACACGGCTAGGTCATTATTAAGTGTCTGAGGCCGGGATTTGAACTCAGGTACTCCTGACTCCAGGGCCAGTGCTCTATCCACTGCACCACCTAGTCGCCCCTTCTTTTTTTTAAAAAAAGAAAAAGTATTGAATTTAGAGTCAAGGATAAAATCCAAATTCTGTGGTTCATTGATAGAATTGCTTCAAGCTGCTGGCCCAAACTTAGTGTAGCATGTAGAATACTTATCTTGGAATCAGAAGATCAAAATTCAAATCCCACCTCAAAGCTTGGTTTTCTCATCTATAAAATTAGAGGGTTGAAAAAATGCTATTAAAAATAGTCTTAGGGGCAGCTGGGTGACGCAGTGGATAGAGCATAAGCCCTGGAGTGAGGAGTTCCTGGGTTCAAATCCCAGCCTCAGACACTTAATAATTACCTAGCCGTGTGGCCTTGGGCAAGCTACTTAACCCCATTTGCCTTGCAAAAAGAAATAGAGTCTTGAAGACAACTGCCTCAAAGTTCCCTTCAAATTCTAAAACCATGATTCTATGATCCACACACTTCTTCTGTCCCTTCTCTACCCATTAAAATCTGAGTCGTCTTCCGAGTCCCTCCCTTAGAGCTTTCCTGGACCACTCCAGGCCAAGACGTTGTCTTCTCCAGGCTCTGAACTCATGGCGCACACGGTTTGGGTCTGAACTATCCCCATAGAATTCTTTGAGTCTTGTTGAACTTTTCAGGTCTTCTTTCCTCAACTAGACTAGAAGCTCCTTGAGGGCAGACACTGTGCACCATGTACCTCTGCCCCCCCACACACACTAACCTGACGTGATGCACACTCTTCTCCTCTCTTCCCTTAAGTGACAGCTCAGGTAGTCTTCCTGTGTGAAGACCCTCCTCACCCTCCTGCTTACAGAGCAGTCTCATTCACTGGCAGAATTACTTTACCTTATTTTGTCTTTCCTTATCTACATAAATTTTGTATCTCTAGAGGAGAATTCAAACTCTGGGAGAGCAGGACCTATTTCACTTTTGCCTTTGTGTTCAGAGTCTTAGCATAGAACCAGGAGACTTGGAAGGCAATTACTGTAAGATGTTTGTTTTAGAATTTGATGTGACCCCATTATTTTGAAGTCATTTAGAGGGGAATGTTGGGAAAGTTCTGCTAGACTGCTCCCTTTCCTCTGTCATCTTGGGTCCAGTCTAAATGATGTTTGTTCCATTGATTGAGGACTGGAAGAGAGCTCTGAAGTCATCTAATTACAACTCCTCTCTTTTGACAGAGGTTAAGACTGAGGCCAAAAAAAAAAAAAAGAAATGTTAAGAGGACTGCCCAAGATCAAGATCGTAGAAGGAGAAAGAAACAAAATTGGGCCATGAACCCAGATTCCTGATTCCAGATTCTTCTGTGTTGCCTGGGAGTAGAAGATGAGAAGGACTAAAAGGTGTAAGGGGAAGAAGCCTTGCCTTTGGGATGGTCACCTCTCTGGACCCCAGTTCTCTGGTCTCTACAGTGGGAGAGACGAATGCCCTAGGATCATAGATTTGAATCTGGCAGGGACCTCAAAAATCATCTAGTTGAGGGGCAGCTAGGTAGTGCAGTGGATAAGTACCGGCCCTGGAGTCAGGAGTACCTGGGTTCAAATCTGATCTCAGACACTTAATAATTACCTAGCTGTGTGGCCTTGGGCAAGCCACTTAACCCCATTTGCCTTGCAAAAAAAAAAACCCTAAAACAAATCATCTAGTTGAACCCCTTTATTTTCCAGCTGAAGAAACAGAAACTCAGAAAAATTAAAATGATCTGCCCAGAGACAAGACTATGACTCCAAAGCCTTTGTCCATCTTCCTAGAGATGCAGAGAGAGAGAAGACCCTCTTGAACCTATGATTGTGTTTGCTAAAGAACAGAGAGGGATTAATATTCTCAGAACTCACAGCAGGCGGACAAGCTTCCATGTCAGTGGCTCCATCCCCAATCATGACGATTTTCTTAAAATGGAACCGTTCCTTCAGGAGTCCAATCACCTTTCCTTTCCCACCAGACTCTGCAGTCGGTTGGCTCTCATCAAAACCAGCATACTCACCTAGAGAGAAAAGTGATGGCCATGGGGTTAAAGATCCATTCAATCCATATTAAGGAACAGACCAGGGAGGTGAACTTTTCAGTGAAGTGGAATAAAAATAAACCTCTCTGGCTCCCTATTACCTCTAGGTTCAAACATCAACTTGTCCCCATTATACCTTATCAGACTCATTTCTTTCTATCATGCCAAGTGGGCTTTCTCACTGTCCACCCCAAAGGTCCCGTGCCTGAAATGCCTGCCCCTCTTCACCTCCTCTCAGAATCCCTCAGATCAAAAATCACCTTTTACACAAAAGGCCCCCCCTCCAGTTGTTGGTAACTTCCTCCTATAAATTACTCTCGAGTTACATAGTTCTTTTGTCTCTGCTTGCATGTGTTCATTATCTACCCTGTTAGAATGTGATTTCCCCAAGAATAGGGATTGTCTCATTTTTGTATTGACATTCTCAGCACCTAACTTGCTGTCTGGCAAAGAGAAGGTGCTCAAAAAATACTTGTTTGATTTATTGGAGAGTAAAAATATAAGGAAAGGAGGATTTTTGGAGCAAGAATCTCTGACTCTTTCTGACCTTCCCAGGGAATTCAAGGGGAGTGGGGGAGTACCCAAGGTTCTTATCAAAAGCTAATTTCACCATCTTGCTAACAATAGTGACTCCCATTCTTTTTGAAAACGTGACCTCCCAACACTCCCCATTGAATTTTATAATACCTACTGCCTAGCCTATTACCACCAAAGGCCTTGACATGGGGGTAGATAAAATACATAAAAAAGGCAGCTGCCCCCACACACATTCACAACCAAGTTATGAGGTTCCAAAAACAGAGGGGTGGCTTCACAGTCAGGAAGAGCCCGGTTCAGATTTTGTCTCTGAGTAGGACATAACCTCTGTGACCCCAGGAATAGGCCTACTTGGTGAGGGAATCTCTTCTGACAACCAATTTTTTTTAATTTATTAAGGCAATGGTAGGGAGGGGAGTTAAGTGACTTGCCCAAGGTCACACAGCTAGGTCATTATTAAGTGTCTGAGGTCAAATTTGAACTCAGGTCCTCCTGACTCCAGGGCCGCTGCTCAGGAATCTCTTAAGAGGAGATCTTCCAGGGGGGCAGCTGGGTGGTGCAGTGGATAGAGCACTGGCCCTGGAGTCAGGAGGACCTGAGTTCAAATTCGACTTCAGACACTTAATAATGACCTAGATTTGTGTCCTTGGGCAAGCCACTTAACCCCATTGCTCAGCAAAAAAAAAAAAAGATTCCTATAGGAATAGGATTATACATCTGGACACACACACACCCCCAACATGTATATACTTTTATTTTTATACACACACACACACACACACACACAAACACACACTCTTGCATGCTTCCATCTTCAGTACCCCAAAGATAACTGGGATAGTTTCACTGGTATAGACACTTCCTCCAGAGGCACAGATATCAACCCCTCAATGATTTAGTAAATGGTTTTCAAGAACAACTATTGAAAAATGTACCATCCTTCAGCCACCACTGTGTCTTCTCCAAAGTTAGACTAATCCTATTCAATTCAAGTGAATTAGAACTATTTTTTGACATAGTGGAAAACTTTATTTTTGTATTTTTAACATTCATTTTTAAAACTTCTGAGTTCCTTGGGGGTGACTAGGTGGTGCAATGGATAGAGCAATGGCCCTGGAGTCAGGAGGACCTGAGTTCAAATCTGACCTCAGACACTTAATAATGACCTAGCTGTGTGACCTTAGGCAAGCCACTTAACTCCATTTGCCTTGCAAAAACCTAAAAAAAAAAAAAAATGAATCCCTACAAAACTTCTGAGTTCCAAATTCTCTCCTTCCTTCTCACTCCTTCCCCACTCAACCAACTTTGTTTTGAGACCTTTAGAAATAACCTGATTCATCTAGCAGGTTCCTAAGACCTAGGCTGAGTGAGCCTAATTAAAAGATAGTTGCCTAGGATCCCCCAAAACACTCAATTGGCAGACTATATTTCTGCCATGGACCTATAGCAAGAGTTCTGAAACTTTTTGTTTTGTTTTGAACCCCTATGTAGTGTCCAGGAAAGCCTATAGGTTCTTTTTCTGAAGTTTTTAAATGCTTAAAATAAAACATATAGCATTACAAAGAAAATCAATCATACTAAAGTAGCTATCAAAATATATACTATATATATAAACCACAAAGACTCCAGTTTAAGAATCATGGCCTAGGTAGGGCACCAGCCCTGGAGTCAGGAGCACCTGAGTTCAAATCCGGTCTCAGACACTTAATAATTACCTAGCTGTGTGGCCTTGGGCAAGCCACTTAACCCATTTGCCTTGCAAAAAAACTAAAAAAAAAAAAAAAGAATCATGACTTAAAGGGAATGAAAATAAATGAAAATGCTTGGAAGACAACTGGACCCAAAATAAGCTTCATAGATCCCTTGGAAATGAGCACATTTGTGAAAATCTAATGTCCTCTACCAAATACTTACCGATGTGCAAAGACAAGATAGTTATCACTGACCTGCTGACCTGTGAGCCAATACATATAGGGTCCATAGATCTAGAGACCGAAGGGGCTCTGAGAGATTTCTTGTCCATTCTTCCATTTTATAGATGAGGAAAATGAAGACTAGGGAGGTCGTGACTTGGCCCTGGTCATGACATAGGTCATAACTGGCAGAACAGGCCAACCCCAATGCTTTGACAAAACCACAGAGAAATAGTATTTCCACACTTCATTTTTGTTTCTTCAACTATTACTGCAGGACTGGTCCATGCCTAGTGGTCCCTTTAACTGAACCATCAGTGGGAATCCCAAGGGGATGCTCACCATTGAAATAGAACTTCAACCTATTGGCAAATACGTTGGTGGCTGGAATATTGAGCTTTGAAGCGACATGTTCCACGATGCTCCTAAACCCACCAGATATTAGGAAGACCTGAACGTTTCGCTGTTGTAGGCGGCTCACCAGCTCCCTAGGGGTGATAGAAAGTAAATCAGCAAAGAGAAGAAATGGAAGGAAGCCCATGGAAGAAGGGCCCACCAGATACAGTTATATTTCACATAAGAACCTTTGCTTAGACTTATGACTTCTTCCTCTCAGTCAGAACAATTATGAATTACAAGAAAATAAGTTGTTTTTCAAAATATATCTATGGTATAATTTTATTTTTGTTTTTCAGCCTTTTTAATCATATCTAACTCTGTGTGCCTCACTTGGGATTTTCTTGGCAAAGATACTGGAAGAGTTTGCCATTTCCTTCTTCAGACCATTTTATAAATGAGGAAATGAAGGCAAACGGTGAAGTGATTTGCCCAGTCCTACAGTTAGTAATTGTCTGAGGTCAGATTTGGACTCTGGCACTCTATTCACTGTGCCACCTAGCTGTGACAAAACAGTTGAGTATAATTTTAGCCTGATTTTGCACATTAGATATCTGCAAAATGCACTGATGTGGCTCAGTGGATAGATCACTGGATAGCTATCAGGGAGACGAGTTCAAATCTGGATTAGACACTTACTAACTGTGTGATCCTGGGCAAGTCACAACCTCAATCTGCCTCAGTTTCCTTGTCTATGAAATAAGGATGAAAATAGCAGCACGTACTCCTCAGATTGTTGTAAGGTTATATGCAAAGTGTTCTGAAAACCTTAGCTATATAAATGCTAGCTATTATCATTATAAAATCCAACTATATGTCTATATGGTCAAGGATTGATGCCCTGTTATTAAGTACAGACAACGTAGCCCAGGCAAGGCAAGGAGTCAAGAATGCCGGGGCTTAAATCTTTTCTTTGAGGCTAGGGGTCTTCCCCTGAACAAGTTACTTAATCTCTATGTGTCTTGGGAAATTCTTGAGGGAATTTGGAAAAGGGAATTTCCATACCACTTTTCCAGTGTCCAACTCACAGAGGCTTCTCGCCTTGGAATTGCACAGCTGCACAGTGGTTGGTCACACTGACGTGCTGGTCATATTCTGATAGGCTTTTTCCTAGTTTATCAATAAGAAAGGTAAATGGCTAAACCCAATGTTTCTCGTGTGTGAGCTGTTACCAGTGATGCCACTTGGTGAAAACAAAGACCTCAGGGCAGCGAGGTGAACACAGGAGGCTCTGAGTTCAAATCCAGACTCAGACACTGTCACCATGGGCAAGTCACTTGACCCTGTTTGCCTCAGTTTCCTCATCTATCAAATGAACTGGAGAAGGAAACAGCAAACTTCTCCTGTCATACTTGCCTTTCCCCAGCAAATTTTGTCCTGTCCTCCTACCAGCTCACCACCACAGAATCTGCCCAACACACATAGAGCCTTCCTTAGTTCTCCTGACAACACAAGGATGCTTGACCTCACAAGAACCACCTGCATATGGAGAAATAGAAGCACCTCCCACCTTCAAGGAGCAAATAGTCCTCTGGTGACATGAGACTCACCCAGAAGAGACACTACCACCACCACCACCTCCACTACTGCTGCTGCTGCTGCTACTGCTACTACCACCATTACTATTACTACTACTGTTACCACCACCACCACCACCACCACCATCAGCACCACCACTACCTCTACTAATACCACTACCACCACCACTTCCACTACTATCGCTACTACCACCACTACCACCATTACTATTACTACTACTGTTACCACTACTAATACCACTACCACAACCACCACCACCATTACTATTACTTCTACTGCTACTGCTACTACGACTATCATTACCACTATCTCTACCACCACTACCACAACTACTGTTGCTACTGCTACTACTACCACCACTACCAATACTACCACACTACCATCACCACTACTACTCTTGCCACTACCACCACCAGCATCACTATTACTACTACTGCTACCATTACTACCACCACTACTATTACTACTGCTACCACTACTACCTCTACCATCACCACCATCACTACTACAACCATACTACCAGCACCACTACTACTACTGCTGCTATTACCACCACCATCACTACTACTGCTACCACTACCACTACCATTACTACTGCTACTGCTACTGCCACTACCATCACCATCACCACCACCACTAATAATACTACTACCATGACCACCATCACTAATAATGCTGCTACCACCACTAATAATACTACTACCAATAGCACCACCCAATTACTGCTGTTACTGCTACCACTACTACCACCGCCATCACCACTATTTCTATCATCACCATCACCACTACTGCTGCAACTGCTACCACTATTACCACTACCACCTGAGGTTTTCTTGGCAAAGATACTGGAGTGGTTTGCCATGTTCTTCTCCAGCTCATTTTACAGATGAGGCAGAAAGGGCAAAGTGACTTGCCCAGGGTCATACAGTCAGTGTCTGAGGTCACATTTGAACTCAGATCCTCCTGACTTCAGGGTCAGTACTCTATGGTGCCACCTTGCTGCCCTACCTTTCAAGTATCAGTTTCAAAGGATCATAGATTTAGAGCTGGAAGGGATCTTCCAGAAGATATTTGAGTCCAAAGATTCCATTTTATAGAGGAGGAAACCAAGCCCAAGAAAGATGAAGGACTTGTCCTAGGTCACTGTAATAAATGACATCTTTGAGACCAGGTCCTCAGACTCCAAAGTGAGCCCCTCTAAGACGCCTCCCTTCAGGCTTCCTGGAGGAGGAGGCATGGCCCTTACTGGGCTATACAAGGGATAGAACACGTACAAAGGACATTCCTTCAGCACAGAGAGGGAAGAATTCCTGGTACCTTATCCCTGGCGTGAGGTGTGGAGGGTGGTCTGACAGGAGTTTCTGCACCTGCTCTCTGGAGGGCTGGATCAATGCCAATCGCTCAGTTAAGGCCGTCTTGAAGGTCACTGCACCACCCATAGCTCTTCGGGTCCTGAGATGGAGATTCCATCAATCAATGCAAAGCACACACCCTTGTCCAGCCACAGCAAAGTACCAAGTGAATGAGGCTGCTGACAGTCAACTGTTAAGGAAATGACCGGTGGCCTGTTCTGATCTATTCTATGTCCTGGGTTTGGGCTCTCAGAAGACCCTGCCCAGGGGTCTGAGACATCTCCACTTGCTAGACAGCTAGCTGCTTGGGGAAGCTAGAGTAGGATCCAGAACCAGAGCAGTCTCCCCTCGGACAAACTTTCTCCCATGTCTGATGTGACAATGGCAGAAGTGCACCCCAAGGTGTTCTAGAGAGCAGTAGTGGTACAGGCTGGTGGAGAAGTATTCCCTGGAAACTCCCCAGTGGTAGAGGATATTTGGAACCCCAAGGACCCCAAAAATGGATAATGATGGAGGATGAGGGTAATAGATGCTGGAGAAAACTGCTGCACACTGGGAAGGGAGGCAGCCCTCTGAATGAGACAACTTACCAGTCTGAATATTCCAACAAAAGCATGGATAGACCATTGACTCCAGCCCTTTCCACAACATAACCTACCTCAGAGCCTTGCATCTGAAGGTCACCCAGCCCTTCTAGGGAAGCCTAGGTTCAGCCCCCAAAAGTCCCTCTTTCAGAGAATATAGAGGCTCACAGAGAGGTTAGGCCACTGAGCCATGTCCATGTAGTCAAGCCCATGACCGAAGCAGGTATCCTATGACCCATATTCTAGCTTCCCCTAGTGATTCTCTAGAGTTCCACCAATCAAAGAGAGACTCAATTATTCCTACATTTCTGAGACAGCATCCCCAACACCGCAGAACTTGGCCAGCTCATCAATTCCTTCTTCTCTGATGACTGTACTATCAACATCAAAGCAGACCGCATCGGCAGAGCAGAAAATGTCCCTCAGCTCCGAGTGGGAGACCATCCTTCAAAGAATTCTCCTTCTGAGAAACAAAATAAGGATGAGAGATATGAGACAATTTGGTTCAAATCAAGAGACATGTAGTCAAGTGCCTACTATGTGAAAAGCTAAGAAATTGAGAATAAAAGTTAAAAAAAAAAGAGAAGCAAGTTAACATGATCATGCAAGTATGGATTGCAGGGAGGGAGAAGGAAGGAAAATGTAAAACTCAACACCTTGCCAAAAAAATGATTGTTGGAAACTACCATCCAATGTAGTTTGAAAATGAATGAATAAATACGATATTTAATTAAAAAGAGAGAGAGAGAGAAACAAGGAGGTGGTACAATGGATAGAGGGCCAGCCTTGCAGTCAAGTAGATCTGAGTTCAAAACCAACCTCAAGACTGGTGCCCTTAGCAAATCACTTGACCTGTTAGCTTCAGGTCTTCATCTGGAAAATGAACTGAAGAAAGAAATGAGTTCAAATTTAGCCTGACATTTACTGTGTGACCCTGGACAAGTCACTTAACCTCTATTTCCTTAACTGCCCAAGGTTATTGTGAGGCTGATATAATATGAGACAATATCTGTAAAGTGTTCAACATAGTACCTACTATATCATCAATACCGTGTAAACATTCGCTATTGATATTTTGGAGATGCTGACCTGCTCCTTTTAACAGCTGTGCCCCCAAATAGTTCTGTTAAATCCCCTTATAAATGCAGTCAAAAACAGACTCGGAAGGGCTGACCCTGCAATTAAATTCTACTCTAAGCCACATCATGGGCAGCAGGGTGCCCGGACTCAAGCTTCTTTTTTGTTAATATCAAAAGTCCTAGGGGTGGCTAGATGGAGTAGTGGATAAAGCACCGGCCCTGGAGTCAGGAGTACCTGGGTTCAAATCCGGTCTCAGACACTTAGTAATTACCTAGCTGTGTGGCCTTGGGCAAGCCACTTAACCCAATTTACCTTGCAAAAACCTAAAAAAAAAACCTCAAAAGTCCTTTTTTGGGGGGGGCCTTTTTAGAAAGACAATGGGCTTAAGTGACTTGTCCAAGGTCACACAGCTAGGTAATTATTAATTGTCTGAGGCCAAATTTGAACCCAGATCCTCCTGACTCCAGGGCCATATTTTTAAGCTCTTGAAGGATTTTGTGACAAATAGCATTATGGTGTCTTATACTAATTTTCATTCCTCTACAATCTGAAGGATCAGAATTTTCCCCCAAATTCCCAGGACCTTTGGAATAAAAGTTGCTGTCTTTGTGATCTTGCTCCCAACTGCTGTAAAGTTGGGAGTAATTTTGATAAACATCTTTCCATCTCATCTGACTGTGGCACATCTTCAGGTTGGAACATGTGATCTAGTTCCTGTTGGCACACCTGTTTCCTGCAGCACCCGCGGGTTGGCATTCACAATGCCAGGAGGTGGAGGCTGCAGTTCAGAGATGCCATCTCTCTCTGGAATCAAGCATGTTACAAAATTAAATCGACAATCATTTGCTCCAGGTTTTGGCATCACTTTTTGTGTGGGTGGAAAATCCTGTAAGACTTGAAAGTTAAGCAAGGGGCGATTATGGCGTATTGGCTATAGACCAATGAGACAATGTGGATCAAATGGGATGGTAGGAAAGAATTCTAAACTCTCAATGAACATGACTCGGACCCCCCAAAATGCAAAACTTCAGCCAAAAATCACCTTCTAAAAAAAGGTGATCTGGCTAAGTATTGGACTTTTATCAGGATAATTGCTGGGCAACCACAGGGATTGTTTACATTGTTATCTTATCTAGCTGGACTCTGGCAGCTCAGTTTGAGTACCAAAGGTGAGGTCCCCCACAAACAGCCAAGTCAGAGATGATAGCATCTTGCTATCTGTCCCCCATCACCAATAGACTAACCAGACTGGCATTCAGATCAGTTTCTGGCTCCTGGAGGCTGCAGCAGGCATTCTAACTGTCTAAAATTCCTCCTTTTCCCAAACTCAGAAGTTCTTTGACAAAGTCTTTTTTAATGCTAGAGATTAGGCTGCAGAGTGGTAAAGTGTTATGTTTGTCCTTCATACTCAAAGAAGATCATAACATCAGGGAGGTGATGCCATGACAGGCACACGAATTGGATTTGAGTGGGGAGGGGGAGCTGTGCAGGCTTGCACAGTGGACAGAGCACTGGCCCTGGAGTCCGGAGGACCTGAGTTCAAATCCAGCCTCAGACACTTAATAATTACCTAGCTGTGTGGCCTTGCACAAGTCACTTAACCCCATTGCCTTGCAAAAACTAAAAAAAAAAAAAGACGAAAGTAAAATCCTGTCTGAGATACAAGCTAGATGTGTGACCCTGGGCAAGTCACTTAACCTCTTTGGCTAGTTTTCACATTTGTGAAATGGGGATAATAACAAGAACCCACTTCCCAGAGTTGTGACATTTGAATGAAATTACATATGTACAAATAGAAAAAGAAATTCCCATTTAAAACAAATGCAGACTATAAACCATTTTTGCTATTGTTTAGTTATTTAGTTGATTAATCGTGTCTGAATCTGCATGATTCCATTGGATTTTGTTTTTTGTTTTTAGCAAAAATACTATAGTGGTTTGCCATTTCTCCATTTCTGAGTTTGGGAAAAGGAGGGATTTTAGACTGTTAGAATGCCTGCGGCATCCTCCAGCATAGCTGCCAAGAACCTGACCTGAATGCCAGCCTGGGCAGCAAGATACTCTCATCTCTGACTTGGCTGTTCTTCAGCTCCATTTCCTTCTCCATGAGGAAAATGAGGCAAATAGGGTTAAGTGACTTGCCCAGGGTCACACAGTTAGTAGAGGCCAAATCTGAACTCAAGTTCTCCTGACTTCAGGGCCAGCACTCTATCCACTGACTACCTACCATCCTCAGAATAAAAAAACAGGTCCATATAAATCATTAACACTTCTTTAGAGCAGGAAGAGATAGATAAATTTCATTTAAAAGAACTGCAAGGAGCAGTTGGATGACATGGTAGATAGAATACCAGCCCTGGAGTCAGGAGGACTTGACTTCAAATCTAGCCTCAAACACGTAATACTTTCTTAGCTGTGTGACCTTAGGCAAGTCACTTAACCCTATTGCCTTGCAAACCCCTCTAAAAAAATAATAAAATAAAATCACTGCAAATTGCACATGTAGAGCCTATATTAGATTGTTTTCTATAGGGGAGGCAGGAGGGAAGAGAGGAAGGAAGAAAAATGCAAAACCACAAAACCTTGTAAAAAAAAATGATTGGCAAGGGGCTGCTAGGTGGCGTAGTGGATAAAGCACCGGCCTTGGAGTCAGGAGTACCTGGGTTCAAATCCGGTCTCAGACACTTAATAATTACCTAGCTGTGTGGCCTTGGGCAAGCCACTTAACCCCATTGCCTTGTAAAACAAAAGAACAAAAAAACAAAAACCAACTAAATGTTATATATATATATATATATATATAATATATATATTCCTATTTTGTGGCTATGCCCTCCAGTCATGCTGATCCCCATCCATTCCTGCCCAGTCTCTGATTCTCCTCCATGTCTTCTCATAAATACAACCCAAGGGTTCCTTGTTACGTGCCAGAAGCCTTCCTCATGTTCCCTTCATGTTGTGTGGATTCCAGTGGAGCACATGTTCTGTCCATCAGCTGTCCCCTTGCCCTTGCTTCACAGCCAGCTCATTTCTCCAAGGACTGTCTTGCTCTTCTGTAACTGTTCTTGCATCACATGTAGCCGCCTGCTCATGTCTGGTTTGTGCCTCTCCATTGCCCTTTGTCCCACAGGGTGGGTAGTTAAAATAGCCATACACATTGTAGAGACCAAGACAAATCACCTGTATTTTACTATTTGACAGGTACGAGATTATCCCATTTCATAGCTGAGAGCCAGAAAAATGAAGGTAAATAAGTGACTTGTTAAGATCACTCAGCAGGTAATTTTTGGAGGAGATCCCAGATCTGCAAGTGTCCATAAAGAGACACAAGAGAGAAGCCAGGTGAGTGGTTTCTGAGAACCAGAACTATAGAAAATAGTAAGAAGTGAAAGCTCAGAGGGCTAACTAAATAAATGATGGCTTAGGAATGTGTTGGAAAATCACTAGGTCAAAAGAAATGATGCAGAGTAAAGACAGCAGAACTGGAAGAACAAATCACGCAATAACGACAACACTATCAAAAAATAGCTCTGAAAACTGTAAGAATTCTGATCAATGCATTGACCATTCATGATTACAGAAGACCAGTGATAAAGCTTGTTACCTACTTCCTGTCAGAGAGAGTTTGAAGACATATATTTTGGGGACATAGCCAACTCAAAACTTTGTTCTCTTTCTTTTCTTTTGTTTTGTTTTT